>NW_015174951.1:72287-77112 GCF_001447785.1 Gekko japonicus | reverse complement strand
TTTTAATACTGTATTTCTAAGGAACTTGATTGAATGTGTGAGTGCATCAGTATTGTTTGTATGAGATTTATATTCTTTAAGTAAAAAAACGTTTATTTTAACAACAACAGCCTCGTTATCCTTCGCTGGGAACCCTTGGTGGGAACAGGACCTTGGTATAGTTGGCAAGGACCCATTTATAAATTGCCAATTGCTGTAAATAAAGCAATTCGGCTAACACTGGGGAGGTGGGCTTTAGGGAGGGAAGGGTTTTAAGTAGGGTATAATGCCATAGAGTCCACCCTCCAAAGCGGCCATTCTCTCCAGGGGAACTGATCTCTGTCACCTGGAGACCAGTTGTAATTCCAGGAGATCTCCAGCCATCACCTGGAGGTTGGCATCCCTAGGGCAGGCATAGTTTGGCCTTTTCGTTGACCAAGACATTCCCTAGTGGGAGAGTATTCAGGAGGGCCACTCTGTCCAGGCTCCTCCTCGCAAAGGGGACCACCACCTAGGGTTGCCAACTCTGGTTTGGGGAATTCCTCGAGATTTGGGGGTGGGACTTGGGGTGAGGAGGGTTTGGGATGGGGATGGACCTCAGTGGTACAATGCCCTAGAGTCCACCCTCCAAAGTAGCTATTTCCTCCAGGCGAACCGATCTCTGTGGTCTGGAGACCAGTTAAAATTTCAGAGACCTCCAGGCCCCACCTGGATGTTGGCAAGCCTACCACCACCTCCTTTTCCTAGGCAGGACTGTGGCCTGACCACAGGTACAGCTGCTGCCATTTTTTAGAGGAGAAGGCTCCAGCCTCCTTCCTTATGAAGAGGACAGTCCAGGCCTAGGCACAGCCCTCACCAGGCTAACACGTGGGCCACCATCTATCTGAGAGACAGTGGCCATGAGGACAGGGACACCAGGGTTCTGTCTAGGATTGCCAACTCCAGTTTGGGAAATTCCTGGAGATTTGGAGACTGAGTCTGGGGACAGCAGAGTTTGGGGAGGGGAAGGAGCTCGGCAGGGATGAAATTCCATACAGTCTACCCCCTGGAGCTGCCATTTCTTCCAGCGGAACCGATCTCTGTAGTCTGGAGATTGCTTGTAACTCTGGGAAACCTCCAGGACCCACCTGGATGATGGCAACCCATGCTCCCTCTAAGCTGTGGAGTCTTGTGAGCAAAAATTCTGCTTTGTGAGCTACTGGCATTAAAGTTGTGAGCTACACCGTGAATTAGTTTGCTCTGGAGCCATCCTTCCTGAGCTAAGACAAAAATGTGTGAGCCAGAGGCTAAAAAACTATGAGCTAGCTCACACTAACTCAGCTTAGAGGGGACACTGATGGCAACCCTAGCCCCCACCTCAGTACCGACAGAGTTGACTTGGAAATATTACAGACGTGGTCCCAAAGTGATGTCAAGCTTTCCCCGGGTCTGTTTTCATTTCCCAGTTTGCCCTTAGGAGAGGATAATTTTGACAGGCTAGGAGATAGAGAAAACCTTTTCTGCCTGATTTTTTTTTTTTTTTGCTGCCAGTCATCCACACCCGGATTGGTTTTTTGGGGTGGGCAGTAAGATTCTCAGGTCCTCCATGGCCACTGGTAGGGGATGGGAGGTAGGGTGGCCAGATCCAAGCTAGGAAACTTCTTGAGATTTGGGGATGGAGCCTGGGGAGATCAGGGACCTCAGTGGGGTACAGTGCCATACAGTCCACCCGCCAAAGCATCCATTTCCTCCATCTCTGTAGTCTGGAGATGAGCTGTAATTCCAGGGGATCCCCGGGTCCCACTCCCACCTGGAGATTGGCATCCCTAGGGAGAGTCTGCTGGGTTACTATTACATGCAATTGCATGTAGACCATGAAAAAAATCGGGCGGCGGGGGGGGGAGAGCAAGGTTTTATTTGCAGAAGGTCACACTAGAAACCCAAACCAAAATATAAATATTTGTCCTGTCCTCCTTGCAGATATCAGATGTTTGTGTTCATGTAACCTGAATGCCCATAGGCTCTAAACTGAGATAAAGAAAACTGTCAACAGTAATCCATGGAAAAATAATAATCTGTTAATATGAAGGGTTCCTCCCTTCCAAGTTTAGTATTGCTAATGATAGAGGCACTGCAGAACACAGCCATTAGAGACGTTGTTCAAAGTTTCCCATGGCTTTTTGTATTCTGTGTACTTGATGCTTCTTTTTCATTCTCAGTTTAGTCATTAAGGACTTTTTGCTTGCATTCTTAAGACCTGCGTGAAGGGGAGGGAAATAAGGTGACAAAAGCCCATACGGCTCGACATTTTAGAACTTACTTTATGATGGAAATGCCGATGCAAAACAACAACAATAAAATAGCGTGCATTTCCCCTTTTTACATCTTTCCGCTTTTAAAACTTCCTTCTTATGACTCTTTGAGAAAACCACTCTTCAGATCATCTTGCCCTTCCTTGAAGGAGCTCAGAACGAGCACTTGGCCCTTCCTTATTTATCCTCAGAACAACTCTGTGAGTTTGGTTAGGTAGATCAGAGAGACTGACTGGCCCAAGATCATGCAGGGGGCTTCCTGGCAGAGGCCAGGTCTCCTAGATCTTAGTCCAGCACTTTAGCCCCTATATTACATTGGCCCTACAGTGTATATTTAGAAGACACAGACATTTGGAGGGGGGGGAGGAATGCAAGAATTGGTCAGGCATTAGAGCATAGCTGATTTGCATTAGTGAACACATGCTCAGAGAGGATCTGCAGCTTGCACTGGCCGTGTGTGCTGTGAAAGCTGATCAGAACTCAGCTGTAGTTATACCCAGCATGAATTGCCCTCCCTTCATCCTCAGATTAGATCCCCCCCCCCTTACCTGATAAGCTGACATTAGAGCAAAAAGTAATAATAGTTCCACGTGTTGCTCTCGGAGTTCCTGCTCCGGGTATCTCTTCCAGCTTCAGTTTCTTTTGGTAGCTGCTTAGCTTTCTGGTGACTAGGCTAAGGCGTTCCCTTCCTGCCTCACATTTCCAGTTTCACTACATTGATAATAAACGGCACAGTCATCAAAATGCCCTCATTAACTCTTTGTGAGGCGCACACAGAGAGAGAGAGAGACAATGCCCACATAGTATTGTCTGTGCATACAGACCAGCTCAGAGGGCTTATAGGTTCATCAGGGCTTACTTGACTAAAAGGTCTTGCTTTTGCAAAAAGCCAGTGACAATCAAGGGCTAAAGCAAGCAAACAATGTGTGTCTGTGATCTGTCTTGCTTTTGCAAAAAGCCAGTGACAATGAAGGGCTAAAGCAAGCAAACAATGTGCGTGATCCCCAAACTCCCACCTCATTGGGAGCGTGTAATCTTTAAGTCCCTCCGTGCAACCTTTTAGTGGGGGACTAAAACTTTAGGGCAACCCATTTACACTGCGTCATGCACAACAGAACCTCTGCACTCAAAAGGCTTCTGTGTAGGCATTCACAGGCAATCTCCATGTGTGACAGTTGCATACACATGTATTTTGTTGCATGGACATAAGGTTTAGCTACACTGGGAAATGGTGGCTAATCTTAGCCTTTCAGCATATGTACATGTGCACACACAGAGAGAGCAAAATATGCCCAGGTTGCGTAGTAGTTCTGACATAGATGTATTCCCTGTGTATGGATTTTATGATGTGAAATGCAGCCATTAGATAAAGGTGAAGGGCATGAGACCTTTTTCACAGAGCAGCGAGAGCTCTCTTGTGTGGCCTCTGAATTTTCATAATTTAATTATTTCATATCTGCTTATTTAAATAGGGAGCCTGCAACATCCCGAACATTGAGGGTTTGTCTGAACAGCTCCTATATGGGTTATTCTTCCCTGGCATTACGAAGATATCCTAGGAATCCAGATGTGCAGGGTGCTTTATTTTGCAATGGTTTCTACCAGTCCACAAAATTGTCAGAGGCAGGCTGTGTCCATATCGCTGGATTTCGACACTTCTTCACTGGGAGTGTTTTCCTTACCCGGAACTGTGCACTGAAGCTCCTTTTTAAAAATGACACATACATACTGAGGTTTGAAACACAAAAAAAGCACCCCTTCAGGAAATTCCTGTCCAACATGTTTTATGAGAACTTTAGCACAGTGTTGACACAGTATTTAGCTAATAAGAAAGATATTTGTAGGTATATCTATATTACAAATGTATATCCATTGTATACCAATGTAATAATCATGACTTGCCCTGAAGGGCTCTGGGAATTGTAGTTTGATAAACATACATGGAGAATTCTTTGCCTGGACTACTTCCTGTACTTCTGGGTGTGTATGTAACTGCTCTTGATGGCATGTGTGAAACTGGTGTCTGGGTAAACCCTGGCTCAACCCTCACTCCCAAGAGTACAGAAAATAAAAATAATTTGGAATGCATAAAAATGGTATATTCACAAGTCTAAAAGAATTTTTTAAAAGTTGGTCAACAGACTTCCTGATAGTAAAGAGTACAAAATGCATATAGTTACCTAGGAAAATGTACAACTAAGAAGGTGTCTGGCTGATCCAGGATTAGAGAAAACCGTGGATAGAAAACCTTACCAATAGCTATGATGGCTAAATAGAACTTTCAGTTACAGAAGCAGTGTACGCTATGTGGATAAATGTACTCCACTTTGGGCTACTTTACACTATTGAGAGTTTTGGGGCCACAAAACCCCCACATTAATTCCAAGAAGTTTCTCTGTTGGTACAAGGACTTGAAAAGGGAGAGTGGTTAATTGCTGACAAGCACCTGATCCCTGCTGATGGCTCTCACAAACACCCAGTACTTACAGCTTACTTATGCAAATACTTCTAGCAGGTAGAGAATCACTGAAGGGCCATCTCACTGCCTGGCAGGA
>NW_015174951.1:64240-72199 GCF_001447785.1 Gekko japonicus | reverse complement strand
CAGGAATGCAACACCTAGGAGGTGACATGAAGCCCTTTCTACACCCATATTTTGCCGTGGTTTCTGAGCTCATCCTATCCTTCCATTCTGCATTCCCTCCCTCTTTCACTTCCAGTTTGTGTCAGGGCTTTTTCTTGTTTCTGCATTTGCTTTACAGGAATCTGCATTCAGACCGCTTCCAGCACACTGTTGCCCCGCAGTTACCAAAACTCCTTTTGCTGTGATACTTTGTTCTCATCTGCTTTGGAATCACTAATCCTTTGTAAAGTAGAATTATTTCTATGGGTATTTAAGTGCTGCCCGCTGCCCTCCCCCATTTCCTCTCTCTCTTTCTCTTTAGGTTGACGCTCCCTCCCTGTTCTGTTTTCTTTCCCTCCTTCTCCAAAGACAAAAGAGGACATGTCCTCCCACTCAGGCAAACTTTAAAAAAGCCACAGAGAGCATAAGAAGGAATCAGTAAATATAAAAGACTAGGGGATTCCCTGCTCCCAAATGTGTCAGTCTTGCATGCGTGGGCCTGGATTCCCCCCCCCCTTTCTTTTTGCAGCATCACGAGGGAGGGAGGGGGGATTGGGTCTGCAGTTAAAGGTTTTGAGAGATGTTTGCCTTTCTCTTCATCTTAGACAAAGCAGTCAGTTAGCTAAAAATGCGGGTTTTGCTTGTAGATGCAGAATGAACACAGAATACACAGATAAATAAACTGGAGGGAATGTGTGCGACTGCAAAGTCAACCCTTAAGGCTTGACTCCTCGGATTCTCTGGAGCAAGCTGTCAGCACACAAAGGGCCAGAGTCTTGAGGATGCCAACTGCTAGGTGGTATCTTTTCCTGGGAAAGATAAGAAGAGGACTGACTGGGGAGGTAGAAATGGAGGAATTAAATTCCCTGGACTTTAGGGGAGTGTGTAAGGGGGTCCATTTTGGTTGATTGCATCTAGAAGAAGGAGCTCCACCTTGATGACCACCATTACCACATGGAGCTAAAAAAGGGCAGGCAGGTCAGACAAGACTCAAGGTAATGGATAACAGACAGAAAGCTGTAACTTTGCTTTTAAAGAGCCAAAGTATGTTAGAGAAAGGACAGAGGAATGCACATTATGCGCCTTGCTCAAGCTGTTGCTGTGCAAAGTACATGTGGACATTTTCTTTTAAGTAAATCTCTTATTCTTTTGAATGCTGGAAGTTTGTCCTCTGTAAACACTAACCGCTTAGAGGCAACACTGGACGTAGGTACTAGGTGGAACCTGTACGTGGTGGCATGGATAGAGTGCTTGGACTGCTGACCGATGCTCCCTCTAAGCTGTGGAGTCTTGTGAGCAAAAATTCTACTTCGTGAGCTACTGCATAAATTAGTTTGCTCCGGAGCCATCCTTCCTGAGCTAAGACAAGAATGTGTGAGCCGAAGACTAAAAAACTGTGAGCTAGCTCACACTAACTCAGCTCAGAGGGAACACTGCTGCTGACCTCCTTAGCTGGTATACCCCTTGGGGAGTTGGGGGCGCTCCAGAGGGTGGCATGCCTTTGGGATGGCTGCTGAGTTGCTCGATCTCTCAGAGGGAGCAAAGCAGAGTGGTGCCCATTGGGTCAGTGGGGCATTCTGTGACACCAGACGATACCAGATGCTGGAGACCAACAAGAAGGGGAGACTGCCACATCAATGCCCTGCTTGTGAGTGCCCAGATGTAAGTCTGGCCACCTCTGGGAAGAGAATGCTGAACAGACGGATCTTAGATCCAAACCGACAAGGCAATTCTTCTGTGTCCCATTAACATTTGCAAAACAAAACAAAAACCCACCCTCAGAATAATGTGCTTATACAAATACAACACACAAGTCAGGTATGTAGGCAATTCTATATAAAACATGCACAGAAAAGTGTCCGCTGTTGAAGAAATCAAGTCTGGATGACACAGTGATGATGGTTAGAAATTTGCAGGACCACCGATACATTACCTCCCATATAATGACTTCATTCAAACCAGGCAGTCCTTTGTGGAGCCTTTATAATAATCTCTTGAATTGGATGTCTGTGGCAAAGCATCCTGTGGCTACTGTTATTACTAATGCTCTCAAAGCTATCCATGCAGTGCAGCCGCACTTAGCTGACTAGTATAGAGCAACCAGGCTTGCCGGAGGGCCTCTTTGACCAAAAAAGTGTTGGGTGGATCAAGGACCCTGCCCAAACTTTCCACTGCATAAAAGCCTACTGGCAGTTCCTGTAGTCAAGGAATGTAAAGGTGGGTGGTGGGGTGGCTCAGTGGTAGCACATCTGCTTGGCATGCAGATGATCCCAGGTTCAAGCCCCAGGATCTCCAAAGGAGTAGGTAGTAAGCAATGAGGATGCCCTCTCTACTGTAGAGCTGTAGCTCAGTGGAAGAGCATCTACCCTGAATGCACAAGGTCCCAGGTGTCAGTCCCCAGCACCTCCTGTTATTAGGTGATGTGAAAGGCCTCTTGCCTGAGACCTTGGAGAGATGCTGCCAATCTGAGTAGGTAATACTGACCTTGATGGATCAGTGGTCTGATTCGGCATAAGGCAGTGTCGTATATCTGTATTCAAGGCCACAACTCCTTCCATATCATTCCATATCCCTCCGTGGGCTAGATTTGGTTAATAGTCCACCAATTGCTAATCCCTAGTAGACAGCAATCAAACTATTCAGAAGTACAGATACCAAGAATGCAATTTGCACAGTACCACTTTGATACGAGGCTCTGGGAGAGAAGGGAAAAGAAAGATGGGGGTTAATACCAGGGGTGGACTGGCCATTTAACTTACAGGGAAATTTCCTGGTGGGCCACTGCTCTAAAGGGCTGGTGGTAAAGAGAAGAAAGCAGAGCCAAGCCCCAGCGGTTCCACTGGTGTGTGAGGGGCCACCTGACCCAGACCCGTCGGTAGTTATGATGATCTGTGTCAGGTCACCGGTTACCTCCTCCCGCACTGCTGCCAATTTGCAGGAGGAGGCAATGGCTGGACCAACACCTGTAAGTAGCCGCCGCCGCTAGGGGCTTAGTTGAGTAGCCCTTGCTGTGCTTATAGCAGCAGGGGGCCCACTCAGCTTGACTTGCTCTTGTGCCATTTTGCCTTCCTAATTTGCCTCTGGTTGATACAACAATAAACAGTGCTGGGAAATATCTGCGGACGGTAGGGCGTCTTCTTCACCAAGCTGTTCATTTGCCCCAATTCTGCCCAAGTGTCTCAGCTTATTCCAAGTTGATGGATTTGATGAGGTCCAGAGGGAAAATGCCTTTCTGTGATATATTCTGGTTTTCCTTCCAGTCATTCTCTTTTATCCCCATAAGGAATCCTCTTTCCTAGAAATAAAAAGAACTTTTAGTCTTTTCCCCACCCCAGAGCCCCAGCCAGGAAGGCTGTCTCAGCATATTCAGTCAAAAGACAGAGAAGTAAAAAAAGACTGAGAGAGGTGAGTCACTTACTTATGCAGGGAAAATACATCTGTAGGGTGCTTTACTACAACCATACAACAATGTTTCTCAAGCAGAATAGGGAACATCCACATTGAAAATAAAATCCTGAAGATTACCAACATCAACAAATTGCTTTCAAATTCTTTAACCTCAGATATGCATGCAAAGTGTGTCTTTGGAGAAGAATGCAGCTGTTGATGTAGACAGGGAAGCTTTCTGTAATGTGCTGGCTCTCCTTCTAGTCACGCTCCTTTACACCCATATCTCCCCATGGACTTCATTCCTGGCCAGAGGAACAAGCATTTAATGTGAGCCGCATTCCCCACCTCCATCAAGAACTCCATCAGCAACAGCAAGACCAGCCTGTACCCAGCCATTAGCCAGAGAGTACAAGAAGTTATGGATGGTTGCTCTCTTTCAGGCCAGATCCTGTTCCACTGCCCTCAGCTTCGGGCTTTGCTTTATTTATTCCCCACTTTTCCTCCCAAAGAAGTTTCTTTCATTCTTCCCTCCTTCATTTTTAACTTCATGACAATAATTTTTAAAAGGTGCCAGTACTGGTATGTTAGGTTGTGCTGACCATCCAGGAAGTGAATGATTTGCTATGGTACGATAGCACAATATGCAAAAATGTGTGGATGCACTTCCAAATCCAGTTGTGACTGTGACTTGTTGCTATAGTGTAAATTGTGACTTATTGCTATAGTGTAATAAGGACATAGGGATACAGGGGACAACCTTGCAATGGCTGGTCTCCTTTCTCCTTTCTTCCCTCAGATGGTCGTGGCCCCGTCCCCAGCGTGCCTGGCGTGGTCGCGTCACTTCCGGGTGACAAGGTTGCGGTGTGCGTGCGCTTTGCGCATGCGCAATCCCAGAGTGGCGCTGGAGTCCCCCACTCCAGCGCCGAGTTGGACTTGGCAACCCTAGCCGGGGAGCATGTTTCCCTCGCCGGATTGCAGTAAGTACTTGGGAACCCTACCAACAGTGTGGAGTTTAGGAGTGATCCTGGGTGCCTCACTTTCAGTGGAGGCTCAGGTCACAAATACTGCCAGATCAGCCTTCTACAATCTTTGGCTGGTCAGGCAGCTGGTTCCCTATCTCTCCTCCCATAACTTGGCAACGGTGAGCCCTAGAGACACCTGCCTAGCCTTGACCAGAGCCAGAGCTTTTTCAGCTCTGGCTCTGGCCTGGTGGAACATGCTCCTGATTGAGATCAGTGCCCTGCAGGACTTGTTACCGTTCTGCAGGGCCTGTAAAACCAAGCTGTTCTGCCAGGCCTTTGGTTGAGGTGGCGGATGCCTCGCTGTATCCGGCCTCCCCTGCTCTAACCAGCCCCTCCTTCAAGCACCCCAGGTTAGTTACACCACCTTGTACCATAGGCTGGGGACTGGGTCCAATTATTAACTCGATAGCCCTTTCTAGAGTCATATACAGTTTTATCCCTGAGGTCTATGTATTACCATTTTGCCATCATGTAGGTTAGTTGGATTTTTAGAGTTTTAACTGAATTCATTTGAAATTGTTTTATAGGCTTTATTGGTAATCTGTAACCCACCCTGACCCGCTTCTGGGGGAGGGCGAGATAAAAATCCTACAAACAAACAAAGGCGCAAGTGAACAGGCCCGATTCGTCCAGCCCCCCCCAGCCTGCCCGCCTCGGAGTCGCTGTGGGGGGGGGCGCTGTCCAGGCCTTCCCTCTGTAGCCACGCACACACAGAGGTTTTGGCTGTAGTGGGCGTGGCCAACTCTGAAGCCAGCCGGAACTCCGTTCCTGTGCGTTCCTGCCCAAAAATAGCCCTGGGTAATCTGTAACCCACCCTGACCCGCTTCTGGGGGGGGCGGGATAAAAATCCTACAAATAAACTAACATCTAATGATGTGTGGATGCAGTCTCAACTTCTTTGAGCTAAACGTCATGATTTAGGAGTTGTGCTTGGATCTACAGAGGTGTAGTTTAGGTGCAAAAAGCAACTGTAGGTGGCTCTGGGAAAGGCGGAGTTAACTGCCCCGCCCCAGGTACATGCCATCCCACCATTCAAAATGGCCTCCCAGATGGGGTTGCCAGGTCCCCTTGTTGTTCCAGCAGGGGGATTTGGCGGGGCGTCTCAGGGTGGGCAGGGATGCCCCAAAGCCCTGCCCCCAAGAGCGGCCACCTGTGGCCACCCCTCTCCCTCCCCTCCTGCCACATTTAAAGGGCTTCAGATGATCGGGGTGAAGCATGTGGCCCACCAATAAGCTGGAGGGCCCTTTAAATCTTTCAGGAGGGAGGGAGAGGAGCCACTTTAAAGGGTCTTTTTGTGAGTGAGGTGGGGGCTGCGGTGCACATGGCTGATTTCCCAGTGGCGATTCACCACTTGGGATTCAGGCGCACACACTGCCACCGCCCCACTCACTGTGAACAGGGCAGCAGCATGTGGGGTTGGCTGCAAGCAGGGCTCATTGCGAGTGGGGCGGTGGTGGTGCGCATGCGCCTGAATCCCAAGTGGCAAATTGCCACTGGGAAATCAGCCCTGTGTGCTGCAGCCCTCACCCCACTTGCAAAAAGACCCTTTAAAGGGTCTTTTTGCGAGGGTAGCGTGCGGCCAGTGACAGCCCCTCTCCCTCCCTCCTGAAAGATTTAAAGGGCCCTCCAGGTGATCGACGGGCCACGTGTCCCCCGCCAATCAGCTGAAGCCCTTTAAATCTCACAGGAGTGGAGAGAGAGGGGTGGCCACGGGTGATCACTCTTGGAGGCGGGGCTCGGGGGCAGGGCTTCCCTCACTGGCCACCTGGCCGGCAGCGGATTGGAGCCCCCAAAAGCAGGATAACTCCTGCCCAGACCTGGAGTCGGGCAGCCCTACTCCCAGGGCTGCTTTAAGGCCTGGTAAGGAAATAAAACAGGCGCAGTCCAGCTTAGGGTTGAACTTGCCAGATCCCGTCAGGCAACTGGCAAGGGGGTAGGGCTGCCAACTCCAGGTTGTGAAACTCCTGGAGATTTGGAGGTGGAGCCTGGGGAGGACAGGGACTTCAGTGGGGTACGATGCCACAGAGTCCACCCTCCAAAGCATCCATATTCTCCAGGGGAACTGATCTCTGTAGTCTGGAGATGAGCTGTAATTCTGGGAGATCCCCAGGGCCCACCTGGAGGCTGGCATTTCTAGTCCAGCTTCCTGTCTTTTTTAATCTTCTCCAAGGCTGAAAGTAACTTGAGGAAAGACATTTTGACACATGATGTAAGGTTAATATCAGGGGCCCTGCGAAACTGTGTTCTGTAGCTAAATTACATGTGTTGGGATGTGGAAAGAGCTTCATAAGTAGTTTGGCCCTTTGCCACTACAGAACACGGGTTACACAGATAAACGAATGGGGTGATGGATTTCGGAATTCCTAAAGGTGCAATGCATAGCAGGTTCAATTTGCCTCTTACATTTTCAGTCTTCACAGGAAGTGACTGATCAGGGCTGCCGGTGTGGAGAAGAGAGCACAAAAGGACGAAGGTTAATGATTGACAGAATTCCATGCACATATTTAAAAATGCATAAAGGGATCTAAGGTTTTAAGGCCTGTGGTTTCTGTTCCTGGCTGAGGACAGAGAACGCCACAAGGTCAGGTCAGACTTTCTGCCAAACAACAGGGCTATGTCGTTTGCACAAGACATTCCAAAATATACTCCACCCATTGTGGACTTAACACAGGCAGGTGAGTGTATGCTCGATATTTAAAAAAACAGAAGCCAACATTTCTTCATCCTTTTGTGCCAAGGAGTTGAGTTTTTGAGGCCAATAGCCTCACAGTAGCTGTAGTATAAATTATTCAGATTAAATATGTTTGTATGTATTTACTTATTCTTATGTATAAGAAAATTATGGTGGTGGAAAATACTGTCAACTTGCAACTGACTTATGATGGCCCCACAGGATTTTCAAGGCAAGGGACGTTCGGAGGTGGTTTGCCATTGCCTGCCCCTGCACAGCAACCTTGGACTTTCTTGGTGGTCTCCCATCCAAGTAGTAACCGGGACCAACCCTGCTTAGCTTTCAAGATCTAGGCAAGATCAGGCTAACCTGGCCCATCCAGTTCAGGGCATAAGAAAACAACAGTGCTATAAAAATTGCATTACCACAAGACTGAGTATTCCCCTGCCAATTTCTCAATGAACCTCGCCGTTCAACTATCCCCCGCTTTCCTTTTTTGTCTATTTCTCCAGTTATCAGGTTTGACTGCCACATTATCTCTGGAGGTGATCTGTATTTGTGAATGTAATGGCTCGGTGCCTACATTTTTCCTGGATCACCTCCCACGGTCTCTTACATTCAGGTTTGTGGTTTGGGTTGCTTCCATAAAGAGGCTGCTTTATTTAAAACAAAAACAAAACTTTTAAAAATAAAGCTAGGAATGAGAAGAACTAGGAGATCACAGTCATAGATTGTCATAATATTATTGGGATTGAGTGATCTAGCAATTAAGGTAAAGGTAAAGGTTCCCTTGCTTGAAAGCCAGTCGAGTCCGACTCTAGGGTTGCGGTGCTCATCTCCGTTTCAAAGCCGAAGAGC
>NW_015174951.1:41167-64164 GCF_001447785.1 Gekko japonicus | reverse complement strand
GCTACACAGAGGCAGGCAATGGCAACCCACCTCTGAACGCCTCTTGCCTTGAAAACCCTATGGGGTCACCATAAGTTGACTTTACAGCCTGCCCCCCCAAAAAGTGACAGAAGAAAAAGGTAGCTAAGGAGGGGTGAGGCCTGGGAAATCCAGGGAACCCTCCATGCAGAATCTCTGTTGCCACTGTAAATGCCTCTGCCTCTGCATTTGCAGCAACAATGAGAGCTGCGTGGAGAATTGTCGCAGTGTAGAGGCAACCTTGGAGAGGGAAGGGGAGAAGGGCAAGGAAACATTCTCTGCCTTGAGCTATTGCTTTCATGAATGTCCTGTATCTAGTGTTGCCAATCTTTTCTTTCGAAAGCATTCACCTCTTTATGGATCCAAGGGAGGGTCTGAGGAAGAATAAAAAGTAAAGGTAAAGGTTCCCTTGCTCGAAAGCCAGTCGAGTCCGACTCTAGGGTTGCGGTGCTCATCTCCATTCCAAAGCCGAAGAGCCAGCGCTGTCCGAAGACGTTTCCGTGGTCATGTGGCCAGCATGACTAAACACCAAGGCGCACGGAATGCTGAGGAAGAATACTTATCCTTCAATACATCTGTTAGTTCTTAAGATGCTGCAAGACTCTTTAGCGTGCTCACAGTAGGGCTAGATATTCACATCATTTCCAACAACAGTGCCATTCTAATAACCCCAGCATTACCTGTGCCTGGGCATCCGGCAGCACCAGGATGACCTCCCCTCTTTCAAATTGCAGGTGATTCTCATCATCTGAGGTATGAGCCTGGATTGCTTGAGCCTGGGACGAGAAGCAGGATGCCAATAAAGTTTTGATTTTCTAGAACAGCCAGCCATCTGGGCTGGTTTTATAACTTTGGAAATCCCATATGACTCTCAGTAACCAGCATTTGCAATATAACATTCCGAATACCTTCTCCCAATAGTTCATAGGCCTTAATATCTACACCCTTGGAATTATGCTCCCCCACCCCGCTTAATGCAAGCAAATGTCTTATGGATTCATTTTCTAAACAGCCTAGAACTGTAACGTTTGTACTTCTCACCTTGAACAGGAAGTCCAGAGGAAGTTTGCTATCGTTCTCTCTCTCATCTTTGGAGAAGAAGGTTGAGGCGATCTACAATAAAAAGTGTATGAATTCAGCTATTCTGTAGTATGGAATCATCTACAACCAGACCTGAAATTTTTACTCTAAATTTCTGGACAAAGCAAGACCATAACTCAAGTCTGGGAACCTTTTTGGAGAGGTAGTATTGGCTTTTCTGTCCTGAGGAAAGTGTAAAGTGGTTTAATCACTGTAACTGGGGTTTTATGATTAATACTTGTCACCCACTCTGAGTTCTTGAGAAGGAGTAACAGAAGACACACAGAGTTTGGTGGAGCATACACTTGTCTAGAAAAATAAAAGAGAACATATTAATGTTTATTTTCTTTTAAGTAGTGCTGGAAGTCACAGTCTCTGAGCTGCATGTCTTTCAGTAATCCCACATACAGGCATTGTGGTAAAGACACTGCTTATGGTCAGAGAAGTTTTTCCAATTATTTTCATAACACTGTGTTTCTTTCTTTCTTTTTACATAACTCAACATAAGAAAATGCAACAACTACAATGAATTATATGCTAGCCCGAAACTTGGATTTTGAGCAGGGAAAAAAGGAAAGGAAAAGGGCAAAGCTACATTTTGATATAAATTTAATTACATCAAAGTATCATTTGAGAGCCCTGAGCTGGATAGCCTAGGCAAGTCCAGTCTCAAAGAAGGTTGAGGCGATCTACAATAAAAAGTCCCTGCATGAATTCAGCTATCCTGTAGTATGGAATCGTCTACAGCCAGACCTGAAATTTTTACTCCAAATTTCTGGACGAAGCAAGACCAAAACTCAAGTCTGGGAACCTTTTTGGAAAGCTAGTATTGGCTTTTCTGTCCCGAGGAAAGTGTAAAGTGGTTTAATCACTGTAACTGGGGTTTTACGATTAATACTTGTCACCCACTCTGAGTTCTTGAGAAGAAGTAACAGACGCACAGAGTTCGGTGGAGCATACACTTGTCCAGAAAAATAAAAGAGAACATATTAATATTTATTTTCTTTTAAGTAGTGCTGGAAGTCACAGTCTCTGAGCTGCATGTCTTTCAGTAATCCCACATACAGGCATTGTGGTAAAGACACTCTGCATATGGTCAGAGAAGTTTTTCCAATTATTTTCATAACACTGTGTTTCTTTCTTTCTTTTTACATAACTCAACATAAGAAAATGCAACAACTACAATGAATTATATGCTAGCCCGAAACTTGGATTTTGAGCAGGGAAAAAAGGAAAGGAAAAGGGCAAAGCTACATTTTGATATAAATTTAATTACATCAAAGTATCATTTGAGAGCCCTGAGCTGGATAGCCTAGGCAAGTCCAGTCTCAACAGATCTCGGAAGTTAAGCAGGGTCAACTCTGGCAAGTACTTAGTTGGGAGGCCTCCAAGGAATACCAGCAGTCAGGAGGTGGGGGCAGGCCTTATTCAGCCACCTTTCTGAATATCCTCCAGGCTAGTAGGGGTCAGTCACCAGAGGTCACCATGACTTCCAGGTGCACACACACACCCGCATGTGCACACACATGAACATAAAAATACAAAACCCCCCCTCCCCAAAAAAAGTATCATTGCAGACAGGGCAATATGAAGATGTGACAGACTATAATAGACAATATCCATTGCACTTTTGTGATAAGTGTCTGCATGACCATATAGCATTGTGCACATCCATCATTTGTTGCCCCAGTAGTAGATAAATTCTTGCTTGGAAAGAGATGCCAACAGTCCAATCCAAAGCACAGTTACACCCTTCTAAGTACATTGAAGTCAGTGGGCTTAGAAGGGTGTAACTCTGTTTGGGAGTGGGCTGCGAATCCTCTACTCATTGTTGGGAGAGAAAAGATGGAAGGGCTGTTGATTGGGGTTGATCCAGCTGGGAGTAAGGCTACAACCTATTCTGGATGAGGCACCAATCCCTTTGAAAAAGCAGGCTGTCGATCACATTGGATGAAAAATTCACAGCATCCCTACTCTCAGCTGGAAAACTACATCCTGTGCGATAGATAGGTTGTATGTTCTCCTTGTCATTGTTATATGCCAATGATAATCAGCATTGCACATACGATATGTATTTTGACATCAACTGTCACTAATTGATTCTTGCCTACTATCTAAATAGATTCATTTACTGTCATGCTTCAATGTTCAATGGTCAACATTCAACACTGCTGTCCTAATTTGGGAGTGCTCTCCTTGAGTGTGTAGCAGGTGGTTAGTACACAGTTGGGAATCAGGAAGGTGGTGTCCCAGAAGACAGATAAGGATTAGAAGAGGCGGTTCATACTCAAACGTTAGAGGGACAATGATGCTATTATTCCCCTGGAGAGCCCAAATCTCACATCCACCATAAACTAGGGTTGCCAGCTCTGGGTTGGGAAATACCTGGAGATTTTGTGGGAGGAGCCTGGGGAAGGTGGGGTTTGGGGAGGGGTGGGACCTCAGCAAGGCACAACGCCATAGAGTTGACCCTCCAGAGCAGCCATTTTTTCCCCAGGGGAATTAATATATGTTGTCTGGAGGTCAATTGTAATACTGGGACATCTCAAGGCCCCACCTGGGAGTTGGCAGCCCTAGCCATGAACCCTCTAGGTGGCCTTAAGCAATCCATTATTGAACCAGTTGCACTATGGGGGTGGGGGTGGAGTGCCAAGCAGTGTTCCCTGTAAGCTGAGTTAGTGTGAGCTAGCTCACCGTTTTTTAGCCTCCGGCTCACACATTTTTGTCTCAGCTCAGGAAGGATGGCTCCAGAACACACTAATTTATGCAGTAGCCAAATCACCTGCTCACAACTTTAATGCCGGTAGCTCACAAAGTAGAATTTTTGCTCACAGGACTCTACAGCTTAGAGGGAACACAGGTGCCAGCCTACTTTACAGGGCTATTAAAGGCTACTGAGATGATACATACATTTGAGCACTCAAAATGCACCGTGTTGCTGTTAATGTCTTTCTGCTGGTTTGCCAAGGGGCAAAGAACTTACAAATACGCCTTCAGTCAGCAGCACCTTGGAACATTTCGCACCAAGCCCCTATTTCCAGCCGCGATTTAACAAACCTATCACTGTGTGCTTTCTTCCTTTGTTTTTTAGGAATCCAAGCTGGTTTTGCCTGTCAGACAGGATTGCTTTGCCTGTTCAAGTCTGGCATGTTTGATGCAATCCAGCTTCCCAAGCGAGAGCTCTGTTTTTGAAAACCGGCTAAGCACATTTATGCAGCAGCAATAAACCATCCTGCAATGCAATAGTGGCCTTGATGTGATCACAAGCAAACATTGCTTTAAAGAAGTGGTTCAGAATAATCTCATCCGAAAGTCTGACTGGCCGTTGATGGCTAAATGGATCTTTGGTCTGTCCTAGCAGAACTGTTTGTATGTCTGCCCTGCTGTGTTTCCCCCCCTAATTCTAAATGGTCATCTCGGCCTAAGGCTGCCAGCATTGAGTTGGGAAATACTTCGAGATTTGGGGGGTGGAGCCTGAAGAACAGAGGGTGGGAAGGTGAAGGGCAACTATGGGGAATAATGCCATAAAATCCACCTTCCAAAGTGGCCATTTTTCTCCAGGTGAACTGATCTATGTCACCTGGAGGTCGGTTGTAATAGCGGGGGATCTCCAGCCACTACCTGGAGGTTGGCAACCTGATCTCAGCCAGAGATGGGCTTGTGCTGTCGGTAGCGGTGCCTACCTAGGAGCGGGGCCTGACGTTCCACTGGAATCACAACTGATCTCCAGACTATAGAGGTCAGTTCCCCTGGAGACAATGGCTATTTTGAAAGGTGGACTCTGTGGCATTACATGTTTGCTCAACTCCCTCCCCAAATGTTGCCCTTCCCAGGCACCGCCCCCCCCCCAGTCTCCAAGAACTTCCCAAGCCAGAGTCGGCAACTGTAGTTGTAGGTATCCTCTACCGAAAGCCAGCCACACCATGATGCTGGGTGCGTGTGTGTGTCTCTGTTTGGATCTTTGGACTTGAAAGTAATCAAAAGGGAGGATGTGAATTGGGGCTACAGTGCTAGGGAAGGGGCAAACCTTCTCCCATACAGCCAGGGGTCATTTCATAAAAAAGAGGTGCAGGAGCTCATTAGCATAACTCATTTGCATATGCCACACCCCCTGACATCACTGGAAGTGTGTCAGAAGGCACCCACCACTCAGGCTCCACTGGACTGTTTTGGATTGCTAGCTATTGGGGGGGGGGAGGAACATGCAGATCTGTCCTCGCAGAGGAGGGAGAGCTTGTACCTGAATAAAACTTGGTCTTAAAGGTGCCACTGGACTGTTTTGGATTGCTAGCTATTGGGGGGGGCGGAGGAACGTGCAGATCTGTCCTCGCAGAGGAGGGAGAGCTTGTACCTGAATAAAACTTGGTCTTAAAGGTGCCACTGGACTGTTTTGGACCAGGGAGCTGGGGGGGGGGGGCTCTGCAGCTTACCTGGCTGCTTCTTGCTCTGACTGAGGGCTGCTGGGAGCAGGATGTGGGGCTTGTTGCATGTGCCCGCCCCCTGGGCTCTTTACTGCCGGAGCTCCGCTCCTGTGCACTCCGGCAGGAAATGACCCCTGCATACAGCACTGATCAAAAATAGCCCCAGTGGAAGGGCAGATTGGCCATTATGACCACTGGTAAATTTCAGGGGGGATGACCTCAGGGCTCCCTCTCCTAAGCCCCTACACCTGGGCTCAGACAAGTGTGAGCAGCTGTTGAGCACAGGGAGGCCACAATGCCCGAGTGAGTTATATGGTGGTCACTGCCAAACATAGCCCACGTAAGCCTTGTGGCGGCTGCTGCCAGCTAGGGTTGTCAACTTTGGGATGAGAAATTCCTGGAGGTTTGGGGGTGACGCCTGAGAAGGGCAGGCTTTGGGGAGATGAAGGACCTCAGCATGATATAATGCCACCCTCTAAAGCAGCCATTTCCTCCAGAGGAAATGATCTCTGTCGTCTGGAGATCAGTTGTAATTCTGGGACATCCCCAGGCATCACCTGGAGATTGGCAACCCTATGCCAGGCCCGACCCAGGCAAAGTGTATAATGGCTACTGCCAGACTCATCCTGGCCCAGGCAAGATGTGAGGCAACTGCTGCTAGTTAGGTTTTGTGGTGGCTCCCTCTAGGCCCAGCCCAGCCCAGCCCAGCCCAGAGAAGTTGTGAATCTGTGACAAAAGAAAGGTAATGTTGCTTAATGATTGGTCAGGAAAGGGCTCTGTCTAAGAAACTATCAGGGCCTGGATAAGGTGACTTCCGCCCCCCCCACCCCTGGCGGATGGGAGGGAGCTGGTGAGTGTGTGTGTGTGTGAGAGAGAGAGAGACAGAGTAGGAACTAGGGCTGCCAAGTGGGGGCGGGGGGCGGGTAAACCCCCACTTTGGAGGGCCGATTTCCACCGCCGTGGAATCGGGCTCCGGGGGGAACTCCGCCCCCCGAAGCGCAGCGTCACGGGAAGTGACGTGCACGTCTACCATGTTGGGGGCGTGGCCCAGATTGGGGAGGGAAAACTCTATGGTTTTCCCTCCGTCGATCGTGGCCACGCCCTCAACGTGGTCGACGTTGTACGTCACTTCCTGTGATGTGCTGGCGGCGCGTGCGCGCTTCGCGCGCACATCCAGGGACAGCTCCCGGAGCCAGTCAGGGCTCCCCTGCCGGTGAGTATTTTGCACTTGGGAACCCTAGTAGGAACAGTAGTTTTAAATTCTGGAATAGACAGAAACAGATACTACTGGAAGTTGGCTGAAGCACTTGTAAGGGGCAGAATCTCTCTCTGGAGATTTATTTTATTTATTTTCGAGATTTTTATTCTGCCCTCCCCAAAGTGGGCTCAGGGCGGATCACAAAGCCCCGTCCAAGACTCATTACAATAAGATCACATTAAAAACAGGTAAAACACTAACAATACAGATTGGCTGTCCTGTGCCTTCATCTGTGGTGCGCTTGTATGTTTATTTTATATTTATTTTATTTTAAAAAGCAAATGTCTACAAAAGCCCTGTAAATCTCCAGTGTTGTATCCTCCAAAGGGAACCAACCCAGGTCAGCGCTGCCCAGGGGTCATTTCGTAGAAAAAGAGCTACGGGAACTCATTAGCATAACTCATTAGCATATGCCACACCCCCTGACATCAGGGGCCCGGCGGTGGACCTGCAAGGCCAGCGGGAGTGCGAGGAAGCCCCGCCAAGGCCCTCCCTGGCCTCAGGCAGGCAGGGGTGGGGAGAGGCAGGGAGGAAGCAACTTACCCTCCCTCTTCTCCTGCCTCCTCCTGGCTGAATGAGGGCTGGAAGTGGGGCGGCCGGAAGCAGGGGGCGGGGCTTCATCATGTGCCCCGCCCCCTGCACCTCACCCGGGGGAACTGCGTTCCCCCGCGTTCCCCCCCGAAATGACCTCTGGCGCTGCCTGTGAAACTCCACACCGCTCAGGACAGTGAGAAGTATATAATATCCTACCTGAGTGTTGGTGACCTTTGGTGAAACATCTATTTCTTCAATGCTTCCGTCACTGCTGACATCATCTTCAGTATTCCCGCACTGCTGACAGCTCCCTTCCTCGGTCTCTGTTTGATGAGGTGGCATCTTATCAATTGCCCCTGTAAGCCCACTGTTGGTGTTACTGGGTACATCTTGGACGGCTTCAGCTTGGGTGGAAGACCCAGAATCTTGGAGACTTTTTTCAGGACTCTCTGAAGTGTCACTAGGTGGCGACTCGTTCTCCTGATGATTCGATTCCTCAGTCTGAGCATTGTTCTGAGTGTCTTCAGAGGGCTCGGCTTCCTGTTTGGGTGGAGCTGTAACCTTGCTGCTTAGACAGGGCAGAGAGCTTCCTTCTTTCTCACAAAGGTCACTTGTTTCGGAGTTATCGATCGAAAGGGGCCGTGTGGTGTCTTCTGGGTCTCTGTGAACAATTTGGCCTTTGCTGGCTGCCTCAAGCAGTGCCTCTGATAATATCCCTGCTGCCATATTATTTGCAAACGCCTCGACTTCCTGGGGGGTGTCTTCAGAAAGGCTTATGGGCTTCTCCAGTACTTCAGCTTGGTTGTCATCTTTGGGCTCTGTAGCAACAGAAGAGTCTGCCTCAGCTACATCTGGCGCTTCATTCTGCAATACTGCAGCTGAAGATGCAGGGTTCTCTTCCTCTGTCTCACTGGCTCCGCTGGATATAGATGCCCCCTCTGTTGTGGAAAGAGATTCGCTTCCATGGTCTGAGAAAGTGGCAGGAGGAGATGTTGGTGCCTCACTAATGCTACTCCCCGGAGACATGAAAGAGGCACTGGTTGGACTTACAGGAGAGGAGATGACCAGGGAACTTCTGTTACTGCACGAGGAGAAATGAGAACATTTGAATGTGTTGTTTCTAATGAAAGCCATAATAGTGAAATGCAGGGGTCATTTTGTAGAAAAAGAGCTACGGGAACTCATTAGCATAACTCATTAGCATATGCCACACCCCCTGACATCAGGGGCCCGGTGGTGGACCTGCAAGGCCAGCGGGAGTGTGAGGAAGCCCCGCCAAGGCCCTCCCTGGCCCCAGGCAGGCAGGGGTGGGGAGAGGCGGGGAGGAAGCAACTTACCCTCCCTCTTCTCCTGCCTCCTCCTGGCTGAATGAGGGCTGGAAGCGGGGCGGCCAGAAGCAGGGGCTTTGTCATGTGCCCCGCCCCCTACACCTCACCCGGGGGAACTGTGTTCCCCCGCGTTCCCCCCCGAAATGACCTCTGGTGAAATGGAACCTCCATGCTCAGAGGTTGTGTATATCCCAAGTACCAAGTTCTGGGACAAACAAAGCAGGGTTGTTGCCCTCATGCTCTACTTGAGCTCTTCCTAAAAGCAGCTGTCCTGCAAGAAACCTGGACTAGGTGGACTTTGGTCTCATCCAGTAGGTCAACTCTTAGCTTCAAGCCTATCATGCTTTGGGGGAAGGTCGGTGGTAGCTCAGCAATAATGAAAATGAAAATTCCAATTATTTGAATTACCCAGGTGCATGAGGCTCTCTTTATTGACAGCCCTTCCTTACTACAGTGCTGTTTTCAGGCGCATCCACACGGGGGTCATCATCCATTTACCCACTTTCCAACTTTCCCCCTGTTTTGCTGCAATCTTTCCCAATGCTATCTTGGTATGATCGTTTTATAAATACTGTAGTCAATGTGGTTTTGCGTGCTGTTGGACAGGGAGGTGCACATTTTTGTAAGTCCTGCCTGCATCGGTTCCATTTTCCTTGAACCAGAACCCCCATGACTGACATTCCCCCCATACACACATGGCCGACCGAAGGGCTTTTTCTCCTCAAACCAGTAACTGACAGATTGCTACAGCAACATTCTCAGAATTCCTTTATTGGCTCTGTGATTCACAGCCCATACGGGTAGCTCTTAGCTGTACAGACAGATGAAAGAAAAGGAAAACTGTTATTGCCCAAGTGGCCCCCCCATCATGGCTGCCAAATCCCCCCATGTCACTGGAAGGCTTTTTAAAAAAATTGGTAATTGGCACGCCCATTATTGCCTCTGTATCTGAGAACTAGCAGGCTGAATAGTCCTGACTCTGGGAACCTAAGCAAGGTCGGCCCTGATTGGTACTTGGATGGGAGACCACCAAGGAAGGCTGGGGTTGTTAAGCAGAGGAAGGCAATGGCAAACAACCTCTGCTTGCCGGTTGCCCTGAAGACCCCATGAGAGGTTGCCGTAAGTTGGTTGTGACTTGACGGCACTCAATTATTATATTATTTGAGAGTGACCTGGACAATTGTTGCTGTGTGAAAGGATCCCAAGATAAACTAATACCATTAATGCTTCTATGAACCACAGGAGAATGGGAAATTAATTCACAGTGCCATCCTTAGACCACTTTCCAGAGAGTAAGCCCCATTAAACAGACATGAGTAAGATTCTGAGTAGATCTGCTGAAGATAGCTCTCACAGGCTCCTAACTGGCACTCAAAACAGTTTGAGTTCTGGCAAGAGAGAATTTTAAAGCACTTGGCTCCTTCAAACTCCAAAGTGCCCATGGGAAACAGGAAATCACTTACCTGGATACTCCTTTAATAATGAAGACTTTATTGGAGTGTTGTTTTTCCAGTTTGCTCATCACATCATACAGGTCGTGGTTCAGCTGGAAGCAGGGAAAGCATCTCTCAGACCCAGTGACCAAAGGGATTCTTCCAAATAATTCCATACAAATAATTTAAATATCAAGTTGTTGGTTTTGGGGGGAGGGGTGTTGCTAGCTGCTTTACATCCCCTTATATTTGAGATTTTCCTCCATTCCCATTATTATATGTCTTTCTCTCCCAGAAATAATTGGACATAGTATCTGATAAACGGTTTTATATGTATTTCTTTTGGTGTAGTGGTTACAGTGTTAACGCTAGGATCTGGAAGACCCAGGTTCAGACCCCCACTCACTCTGGCTGTGGTCACACACACTAAATAATCCACTTTCAATCCACTTCCAATGCACTTTCCAAGTGGATTTTTACTGTGTGAACTGGCAAAATCCAATTCGAAAAGTGCACTGAAGTGGATTGAAAGTGGATTATTTAGTGTGTGTGACCACCAATGTTCCCTCTAAGCTGTGGAGTCTTGTGAGCAAAACTTCTATTTTGTGAGCTACTGGCATTAAAGTTGTGAGTGAGCGATTTGGCTCCTACATAAATTAGTTTGTTCTGGAGCCATCCTTCCTGAGCGAAGACAAAAATGTGTGAGCCAGAGGTTAAAAAACTGTGAGCTAGCTCACACTAACTCATCTTAGAGGGAACACTGGTGACCACATGGAAACTTGCTCCGGGCCAAACTAGATGTGACCCTGTCCTTGGAAATGCCACTGCTGCCATTTTAAAGTCATTCAAAAATGCAATGCGGCCCTGATCCAGATCAGGCTCACAGTGTGGTGGGCTAACGCCCCCCTCCGCAGCTGTTTCAGCTCTTGAAAACACGTGTGTGTGGGGGAAACAAGAGCACTGCACTGTAGACCAATCAGGATCAGGCCCTCATGGCATTTTAAAATGACTTTAAAATGGCAGCAGTAACCTGTGGTGGCCACTAAGGTGCTGTCCCACCACCTTTAGTGACCTTGGGGCAGGCATTCTCTCTCATTCTAACCCACCTCTCGGGGGTTTAGTGAAGATAAAATGGAAGAGAGGAAAACTGTATTGTAAGCACTGCCCATTGGGGAGAAAAGTGTATAAGAATTATATCAAGTGAAGAGATCCCAGTAGAAATTCTAAACAAAGAGAAATGGGGGTGGCTCAGATTTTTTGTGTAAACCATTTTGATATTGGCCGTATCTGCATTTGCATTTTAAAATCATTTTCGTGCTGCTGTGACACCGTCTTTCTCTATGCTTGTTTGAATGTTGTTTGGAGAAGATTCTTTTAAAGCAGTGCAGAGGTGCAATGACAGTGGAGCCACCCCAAAGGACGATAAACATATGTGGACTTGCGAAAGTATGCTAGCACTCTTGAGGTGTGAAAATGACACCAAATGTAGACAGTTTTTTTGAAGATGGAATCAGAAGGCTGGAACACCGGTGGGAAAGACAAATGCAGATTCCACCACTGTCAGCAACAATATGCTTGCTTACCTTACTCATTTCCTTGTAGAAGATATCTCTCAAATTGGAAATATTCTGGAATATGGTCACATAGCATGCAATTCGGCTGGAAAAATAAAAGATGGAACACAATGAAACAAACCAACTCCAAACGATAGGGAAGGACATAATGAGTTTCTGCTATTGGGTGTGGCCTATTATGCTAATGAGTTCCTGCTGGGCTTTTTCTACAAAAAGAGCCTATACTAATACTACCTTAAAAAAAAGACTAGCCTAGCACTTTTTGCCCTGACATGCTAGTTTTCTAGGTGAAGGGAACTTTTCACCTCACTGGAGAGTGTTTAAACATGTGATCTCCTATCTGAGTTGATATAGTCCAACAAGAGAGGCATCTCATGATTCTACTTTGAGAGCTGATGCAGATAGATTACATGGTAATGTATGTAATTTCTGGGACTGTACCAGGCTGGAGGTGGTGGGTGTTTGAATGCACCCCCCCCACGATCTCCCTACCCATGAGAAACCAGAATGCCAAAAATAGAGATACAAATTTGTTGACTAAGTTTTTCCTTGCTTGCATGAGGAGGTTATTCTTCTAACTTGGGGGAACACTCAACATGCATCCTGCCCCATGCGCAATGGGAAGTGATCCAATTCAAGGAAATGGCCAAGAATGATGTCACACTTATGAATCTGCTTCCCTTGGTCTGGTACAATTGTTTTCTCGGGTTGTATAGCGATGCCAGATGAACCCTCAGTCTCATAAAAGGGATCTAATTTTAGCTCATTTCCCTTTCCTCTGCACTGTAACCCTGGTGGCTGTTCAAATCATCTCAAGAATAGCCTTTAAAAAAAAAATACAACATCCCCATGGCCTTCTTCTTTGCATCATTTAAGGAGAGTTAGCGTTACATGAGCACACTAAAGTGCACCATCCAGGCATTTCTGTAGGGAGGTAAGAGTTCTGTTCAGCTGTATTGCCAAGAATCTGCAAAGCCACAGTGGCAGGAGGGGCACAACCAGCTTTGAGCCTTCCTTCTGGAAATGCCACATGCAGAAGAATATGAGGCACAGCAGAATTTTCTCCTTCCCCATTGCATGGAATTGGGTATAGGAAAAACGGCAGTGCCACAACTGTGCATCCTTTACATCTAACTTATTTGCTAGCTAGCTAGCAGAAGCTGGAATCCTGGCTATTTTACACTCTCAGAAACTAGCTAGTTTATAATTTGGTTCAAACACCTCTTCTTCTGTTTCTTCCTGCAAATTGCTCACGTCGCTGCACAAATGCAGCATTTATTAACCAATTAAAATACCCATGCATAAAATTCTGGGAAGAGGAACCGAATAGAAATGCATGGAAATTAATTTCAAGACATGAAGGGTAAGAAGCAAAATGAAGCCAGATAACATACAATTGGAAAACTGACAGGGGATGCAACTGGACATGACCAAAATCTTAAGCTTACTGCTGAAAGGGAGGAGCTGTGGCTCAGTGGAAGAGCCTCTGCTTGGCATGCAGGAGGTCCCAGGTTCAATCCCTGGCATCTCCAGTTAAGAGGACCAGGCAATAGGGGATGTGAAAGACCTCTGCCTGAGACCCCGGAGAGCTGCTGCCAGCCTGAGTAGACAATACTGACCTTGATGGACCAAGGGTCTGAGTCAGCATAAGGCTTTCATGTGTGAAAGACTTTGCAGAACCCCTCTCCCACCTTCTCCCTCCGTAATGCTGAGTTCCTGAAGAGTATGATGTCATAACCTTCCCTGATCCTTGTTACTCATGGCTGCTGAGTGGCAAAGGGGCAGAGGGGAAGGAGACACAGGATGGGACTCAAAATGGACAATGCAATGATGTCCAGTATTCCAGGAACTTGATGTGATGGGGAAGAAGAACTGGATGCAAGGTCCCCATTGCTGGAGAGCAACCTCCCCTTTGATGCCACCTCTACTTCCATTCCTAAATCATGGCTTTAAGAACCAGAGCCTATAATTCTATTCTATGGAGTTTGCTGCCACCCTGTGGGCCCCAAACATCAGTTTCCCTCTTCCTGTTCTAGGGAAGGCTCTTTCCTTGATTTTGAAAGGGTTTAAAATTGCATTTGAACACTTCAAGTTGCTATGTTTTTTTATACCCCAGTTATACCTTCAGGGCTAGGTTCATAACTCTCAGACTGGGCTAACTAGCTAGCCAGTGTTACCTGTTGTAAAGAACAGGCAAGTCTTCTCTTAGTTCTTTGTTGATCTCCTCAAATACAGCTTGGGCTTTGTAGAACTCTTCTTCAGCCTGCAGGGCCGCAAGAGAAATCATGTAAGCCTTAACACAGCTGAGCAAAAGGATTCTGAATGCAGAACTTGGTTACACGCGACATACCTACATCACATCCATGTCTGAGAGCTCGGAAGGCTCCCCCGGAGGGCTGCTGGATGCATTTCTCCACCTGTTGCTTCTCTGAAAAGCTCTCATCAGGCAGCCTCTGCATGTTTGCAAGGATGCAAACAGAGTTTTGTGTGTATGACCAGGCATCTTTGTGAAGATTGTGCGGAAGTAGCTATGTGAGTACGTAAGAAGCTCTGACAAAGGTATCTGACAAAGGGAACTTTGACTGTTGAAAGCTTATACTCCAAAAATCTTGTTGGTCTCTAAGGTGCTACTGGACTCAAATCTAGCTTTACATAGGCTCCGGTCACACGGGCTGGAAAATGCGGGAGGGAAGCGTGGCTGTTTGCCCCAGAGCAAAATAACGCGCAGCTGCACGATCAGACGTCCGGTTGAGGTCCCGTCGAGGTCCCGGGGTTAGGGGGGAGGTGCCAATCACACCACAGGCAAAGAAGCGGGGCGGCGTAGCAAACGGGGTTGTGTTGTTGTTTTTTAAACTGAAGTTTGCGCATGCTCCGTTGGGTGCTTGTGCGCATCCCATGGAGACTTGGAAAAAACCCCCCTTTTTGCGAGGGGACATGGGCGGGCGCCGGATGCCACCGGAAACGCGATCAGACGCCCGCCCTTGCCCCGCGGTTTCCGGAAACTAGTACCTCGGAGGTACTAGTTTTTTACCCCGCATCTTCGGCGGGAAGCCTCGGGTGAGCCATGGGAGCTCTACGCTTCCCAGATGTGGCGCGGTGATCGGGCCTGGAAAATCCGCCTATCTTCCGTCTCTGTAGCATGGCTAATGCTCCTTGTGACCGCAGCCATAGTATAGTAGGTGTAACGTACTATACAATTTCTTCATGAGGACTTGCAGCTATACTTTTGCTGTTAGTCCCGGTGGCGTCTCGTGAGTAAATGCACAGCATGGCCTGATTCAGATTGGGGAACTGCTGGGAGAAGGAGGAATTTCTGCCTTCTCCCCCTGTGCTGTTTTCTGCAGCTGAAGCAGCCCAAGGGCCACGGTGTGTGTGTGTGTGTGTGTTGCTTTTCTGTGGGGAGTCAGCCAATGCCCTGAATGCTTGCATGTGCTGACTCCCCACAAGAAAGTAACACTCCACCCTGTGGCCCCTGGGCTATTTTGGACACCAAAAACAGAATGGGAGGTGAGGGGGGGAGACAGGAATTCCCATGCAGTGTCCCAATAACAATCAGACCCTGCTGCATACTTATTTATGAGTTGCCCCTGCGAACCAGCAGCTAGAGTATAGCTGCAAGTCCCCTTGGAGCACTCACGCAGTTTGCAGCATCTAATTAGGCTCTGAGGCAAAGGCCTGCTGTCCCTGCCTTCCTCAGCTCCACTATGTCCTCCTGTTCATTATCTGAGCAAGGTTTATGCTTATCTCCTCTCTCCTTTAGTGGCTAGTTGTCTTTGCTTCTTCCCTTCCCAACTAGGGGGGGAAATTAGCCCAAGAAGCAATAGAACAAGCAAAAGCAATGGAGGGAGACGTGATCTCTTTTTTGATGTGTGTGTGGGTGTGGCTACTGGTCCCTTCCTCAAAACAGCTACTTGTCCCTGATCCTCCCCTTCTCAGTCTTGAAGGCCAGAAATAAAAGGAGCAGATGACCTGCAGCTCCTACCTTCCTGTTTGCTTATGATGCCCTCCAGCCCTCTCAGCCTTGTCTTTTGTTGTTGTTGTTCAGTCGCACAGTCGAGTCCGACTCTTCGCGACCCCATGGACCAGATCATGCCAGGCCTTCCTGTCTTCCGCCGTCCTCTGAAGTTTGCTCAACTTCATGTTCGTTGCATCTATGACACTGTCTAACCATCTCATCCTTTGCCGTCCCCGTCTTCTTTGACCTTCAATCTTTCCCAGCATCAGGGTCTTCTCCATTGAGTGCTCCCTTCTCATTTGATGGCCAAAGTATTTGAGCTTCAGTTTCATTATCTGGCCTTCCAGGGAACAGTCAAGGTTGATTTCTTGGCTTTGTCTTTAGCCTGTCTTAAAAGTTGGCTGTACTGGACAGGATGAAGTCAAGCAGCCTCCCCCCACACCAAATTCTGGGGGCGAAAGCCCTGCTTTCAAGTATTTTAGGATCAAGATGAAGAATCCAGAAGTCAGACTTTGGAAATTTCCCCATCAAAACTTTAATACTTCTGAGAATGTTACAGAAGCTACTAGATTTCATATTTTAATCCCTGTTCTATGCTATGTGGGGCATTGTCTGTTGCTATACCTGTTTGTTGATCATGTGATTGCATGGGAAGGGGACACATCCTGGCAGCTAAAATCCAAGAATAATCAGACATGTGGCAGGAAAGGAATTCCTGATTGTAAGAAAACTGCTCTGTGGTCTTTATACCTTTGCAATCTTAGCTTCATCTTTCTTTTTGGCATTCTGCAAGGCTTCCAAGTGATGCCTGCTGCTATCATAATCCACCAGTTTCCGTCCTCTCTTAGCAATCCGTTCCTGCACAGAGAATATACAGAAGAAAAACTTTACCAATCCCCCTCCCTTTTGCAAGATCTTTTAAAAGAGTGTACCCTGTTTCCCCAAAAATAAGACCTACCCCAAAAATAAGCCCTAGCAGGATTTCTATGCATTTGTGGTATAAGCCCTAGTGTGTCTTCTTGAGAAAAAATAAATATGACAGTGTCTTATTTTCGGGGAAACACGGTATCTCTGATCTAAGGAATGATAAACCAGCCGGAGACCAGCAGGGGACGGACGGACATGGTGTGATAGGTCTCCCCTTGGATATATGTATTTCAAAGAATATTTGTTCTAATTAGATTTTTATATCTCATAATGGTGAGAGAGATAACAGCCTAGCAGGAATAATCACAAAATCTGAAATAGGAGGGACGGGAAGGACTTCTTCCTGAATAGTACTTCTGAAATCCACAAGCAGAAGCCTTATACTTTTGTTAGGTAGGACCAACACAAGCTTTTCAGTTTGTGCCAAGTAATGCTTTAGGGAGATCTGATGTATGCCTGGCTTTTATATTTCCTAAGGGAAGTAGCCTTTCCCCCCCTTTTTTGCTAATTTGCCCCAGTAACCTTTCGTGCAACTTGAAATCTGTTTGGTAGGCAGGGATCATCTAATCTTATGATTCAATAACATCTTTTGCTCTCGGGGATTTTCTATCATACCCCGAAACATGGTTTAGTGTGTGGAAAAGGGAAGTTGAAGCATTTCATGACAAAGAGTTAAATAACAGCACGTGATAACTGCTGCAAATCAGACTGACATTAACGGTTTGGACCTGGTTAAAAGAGGCAACCACAGGCCTGTGGCTTTTTGTTTATGTACAGACCCTAACTATTTTAAAGGCCCTCCCAAATAATAAATGATGCCGATGAGGGCTAGAGAGTTAGAACTGAACCATGGAGTCCCAGGTTCAAATCCTCACTCAGCAAGGAAGCTCACCGGATGTCTCTGAGAAAGTCACTCTCGGTCAGACTAACCAACTTCTCAGGGTTGTTGTGAGAAGAACATGAGATAATCCCCATGTATGCCTCCCCCAACTCCTTTTAAGTGTGAGATGTAGTATAAATAATGATAACAAGAATTACTCGCTTACTCTAATAATCTGGACAGTTGAATAAGTCTACATCTATTGAATGGTCAATAACACTAATCAATGGTGCAAACGTTCAGAGGAGACATTAGATAAAATGTCGAGTAAAGTATAGTAAAAAAGATCATCTAGATTTTAACCAGGGTTCCTTAAAGTTCATAGTTTAACCACTATACATTCATTTACTGTACACCCCTTGGATGCTTTTCAGTTGGTGTTGTTTCTTTCTCTGCATTTGAATGTACTTTTAAGTAAAAGAATAAAAATATAATTAAAAAAAAAGAATTATTGTTTGCCTCAATTTGCCATAGGTATATTTTTAGTCACAGTGGTGAGTGATGCTAGGATATGCTGGGATGTGACTGTTTATATAGCAGGGGATTTTTTTTTTGCGGCTTTTGTGGTTTTTAATTTTTTGGTGAGTATTTTGTGACTTCTGGAGACCCCTAGTGGGGCTTGGACGTTTCAGAGAGGTGGCTTGCTATTGCCTGCCTCTGGCCTCCCGGCCCTGGTATTCCTTGGAGGTCGCCCTTCCAAGTACTTGCCAGGGTCGGCCCTACTTAGCTTCCAAGATCTGACGAGACTGGGCTTTCCTGGGCTATCCAGGTCAGGGCGACTGATTTTGTGTTTTGATATGACTTTGTAAAGTGCCTTGATTAGCTAGTCTAGAAAACTGGTGTATATATTTCTTTGCCTACCTCTCCATTTATGTCATACTGTCGTCTTCATGCCTACTAGTGCATGGTATTAACACCAACATCCTGTTTAGATCCAAAGAAAGAAGAAGAAAAGAAAGAGAGCCCACACAGGCATGGACCACACCCAGAAGAAAGACTAGGGTAAAGTGGAGAGTTTCCAAATGAGCATTAAAAGAGACTGTATGAAGAGCAGCAGGAGAATTCCAAGCAGAAGATGTCCATAGTTTCTCCCCAGAAACCATGAGTGCTGGAAACATTTTTTTAAAAATGACAAGCTGAAATTCTTAGGGTCTCATGTCTATGCTAGTAAATGGATTCTGGCAAACCTTAATTTCATTGAACTGAGTCAAGTAGTTCTCCATGGTTCTGACGGCCTGGTCTGCCAACTTCTGCTCATAATCTTCCCACAGGAGGTCATTGCTCTGCAGGTAAAAATACACCGAGACATTTTTAAAAATGTGCTGGGATGTTAAATATACTCTCCAGCTTCTAGCCTTGTGAGATCACCCCTCAATTCCACTGAACCTTATGGATTTACAGGCTCATTCTCAAGATTTGTCATCCCTGGAGGCTGGAGTTCGATTTTTCATTCCTACTTCCCCAGTAACTTTTCAAAAGGCATTTCTTGTCCACTACCGGTGCCAAAGTAATGGAGTAATGGGTTTGTTGACGAGGCATTCTATTTGGATATAAATATGTTTTATAAGACAATGTTATGTATCACTCAAAACTCACGAGTCAGGTGAATGTATTTTGCAGGCTGGGCAGCTGCTTTACTTCTTTGCCATTTTCATGTCTATGAGTTTCCTCACTCAAGAACTACAAAATCAACTGAAGACTTGCACACTGGCAGGCAAATTGAGAAGAACTACAGCAAGTAGCCCTCAAGGCTTTAACTACATTACAAACTTACTTTGGGTGCTGTCACTTTGAGCACAGAATACCCCCACAAGAATCCTGGGAACCGTAGTTTGGAGAAGCTAAAATATCTCAAGAGATACCTAGCCCTGCTTTCAAAGAACTATACAATGCCAGGGAAGAGAGAATGATTGCTAGATCAGTTTGAGTCTCTAATGTGCACATGTCCAGAATATTTGCAAAAGTAATGAGTGTTCAATGGGATAACTAAAAGAAGTCTCTTACAGGCTTGCCATTTGCCTGCCGGCACCCCCCATGCCTTTGGTCCCAATCCCCCGCCCTTGAGAAACTGAGGAGTGGGAGAAAAAAATGGCCAGAAAATGGCCTCCATCGTGATGCTCTAGCAAATTCTCCATATCTCTATGGTCTTTACCACAGGATCAGGGGAAATACCTAGAGCATCATCTGAAAGTGACATCACATCTTCCCCACACTCAACCCTCCCCAAGCACCATACTTAAAATCTCCCAGCATTTGCTGAGGTAGTGCTGGCAACCATAAGCTCATATCTGTATGAAGTATTACATGTGTGTCTCTATCCTAAAAGAAATCAACCCTAACTGTTCCCTGGAAGGCCAGATACTGAAGCTGAAGCTCAAATACTTTGGCCACCAAATGAGAAGGGAGCACTCACTGGAGAAGACCCTGATGCTGGGAAAGACTGAAGGTCAAAGAAGAAGGGGACGGCAAAGGATGAGATGGTTAGACAGTGTTAACGATGCAACAAACATGAAATTAAGCAAACTCCGGAGCACGACAGAAGACAGGAGGACCTGGCGTGATCTGGTCCATGGGGTCGTGAAGAGTCGGACTCGACTGTGACTGAACAACAACAAAAATGTCTGTGTCTAAAGTGCCATCAAGTTGCAGCTGACTTATGGCGACCCCAGCAAGGGGCTTTCAAGGCAAGTGAGAAGCAGAAGTGCTTTGCCATTGCCTTCCTCTGCAGAGTCTTCCTTGGCGGTCTCCCTTCCAAGTGCCGACCCAGCTTAGCTTCCAAGTTCTGAAGAGATTGGGCTACACCATGCTACTTTCCCTCCCCCATGAAGTGATAACTGATAAATATTAGAGAACTATTAGGTCAACTGGATAACAGAGATATGGAACACTCACCTGTGCTATGGCTTTCAGGTCTTCGAATCCATCCCACTCAGCATTGTAAATTTCTTGCAGGGTCTCAGCCACTTTCTTGGAACTTTCATGCATCACTGAGAGAAAGGCAATACAGACAAACTGGTATCACCTGTCAGGCATCAGTCCTGAGTGAGAGAACCTGCCCACTGAGGTAATGATTGCATTTCATCTCTGACAATGTAGTCATAGGCATGCACATTGATTGGGAGAAAAGCCAGATGTAAATATTTAAATAAATAAAGGAGGTGAATTTATCCCACTTTCAGACCACTGAAATCAATGGTCTCACAGGTAGATCTGGCACAGCACTGTAGTAGAAGTTGCCCAAGGTCAGTTTATATATGTGTGATATGGCAGGGCTATTTTTGGGCAGGAACGCACAGGAACGGAGTTCCGGCTGGCTCCTGAGTTGGCCACGCCCAGCAGGAACTCGTTAGCATAATAAGCCACACCCAAGAGCAGAAACTCATTAGGATTGGCTACATTAGGGGTGTGTGGCCTAACATGTAAAGAAGTTCCTGCTACAAAAAAAGCTCTTGGTTTTGACAACAAACAAGGTAAACAGAATAAGAAGCAAAGGTGCATGTGGCTGGATGACCACACTTCTGGTAACATGGGGGTGCGGCCTAATAGGCTAATGAGATGTGCTGTCAGGGGTGTGGCCTAATATGTTAATGAGTTTCTGCTCTTCATGTTAGGCCACACACCCCTAATGTAGCCAATCCTAATGAGTTTCTGCTCTTGGGTGTGGCCTATTATGCTAATGAGTTCCTGCTGGACTTTTTCTACAAAGAAAGCCCTGGTGATATGAGTTGCTAGTTAGCATTAAGTCGCTAGGCTTTTACAGATCTTAGTGATAGTGGAACAGCAGGATACATTTGAGCCTGTATCAGTGAGAGGTTTTTGCAACTGTGGCAAAAGAAGCAGGCTGCCCTGAAATCAGCAAGGCAGATGGGAGGAACAGAGCTGGAATTACAAGCCGTGTGGGAAGTGAGGGACAAATAAGTAAGACAGGATAAGATGAAGAGCAGCCCGGACAAGGGCAAAGGCAAGAGGGCAGTCCTAGATGAAGATGGGTGGCCATGTCAGTCTGTCTGTAGCAGTAGAAATGAGTAAGAGTCCACCTTAAAGGCTAAGGAAATTTGTGGTAGGGTATGGATTTTTGCGAGTCACTGCTCACATCTTCAGATATCTTTCAGATATTCTTCAGGTATCTGAAGAAGTGAGCCGTGACTCACGAAGGCGCATACCCTACCACAAACTTTGTTAGTCTTTAAGGTGCTACTGGACTCTTACCCTTTTCTACTGCAGTCCTAGCCAGAGTGACTCCCTTCTTAGTCCACTCACTTTAAATGAACTTAGAAGGAGGTAGTTTTGCAGCCAACTGCACTGCCAGGCAAGCAGCACTGCAAGACAGGGTGGAAAATAGGGCTGCCACCTTTCAGGCAAGGTCCAGAGATCTCCTGGAGTTTCAGTTAATTTTCAAACTACTGCGATCAGTTCCCCCGGAAGAAATGGCTGCTTTGGTGGTGGTGGTGGACTCTATGGTATTATAACCCACTGAGGTGCTTCCCCTCTGCAAACCACGCCCATTCCGAAATCTCCAGGAATTTCCCAAGCTGGCGTAAGCAACCTTATATGACATATGATTGCATAATGTAGGAACTGTCTCGAAAGGCGGCAGCAGTTGGCCTGGTGGTGAAAAAGTGGCAACAGTTTTATGTACCTTTCACAGCATTAAGGAAACTTTTAAGATCCTTGTAGAGTTTCTGGCCTTCTGCCTGGAAAAAAACAGCAGGAGGAAAGGCATGTATGAAATGTTGTTAGTCGGATGCTGAGGGACCTTTAAGAGTTCCGCAGGGCCTGCAAGATGGAGCTCTTCTGCCAGACTTTTAGTTAGGGTGGCAGGCGTCCCCCTCTCTAGGGCCTCGACTCAGCAGATCAGATCTGTATTATCATCTAAGGACCTAAACTCCAAATAGACTGCATCGGTGAGGCTTTGACCATGATTTGTACCATAGGAATGTTGTTGTGTTTTATTGGGGGTTTTAATTATTTTTAATTCTTTGTATATGGTATATTGGTTACTGTGTCTGATGGAACCCGCCCCGAGCCCGCTATGCAGGGAGGGTGGGATACAATCCCAATAAAATAATAATAAAAACGCTATGTCCGTTTAGCATTCTATATTCAAGCCTGACTTTTCCATCTCTTCCCTCCTATATTTCAAGAAACCCTCTTTATACTGGTGCTTCTTTACCCCCTCCCCCAATATCCCAACACTTCCAAACTTGTCAGGGAGCTTCTCTATCTTCTGTTAGATACAACCTGCTGCTGGTGGAAATTGTACGAGCTTTGCTCAAACTGCTCATCTTTCGTTTCCACAGTTTTCCCCAGTTTCTGCAAAACCTGCGGAGAATGGGAAAGAAAGAAGACAATACCGTATTAAAAACTATCTTTTCCTTTAATCACAAAGTGAATAAAATATATCCTTAGTTCCAGCCTGAGAGTGCAAGAGGTTAGCAGAGGCCCCGGTCACACGGGAGGCTTTGATCCGTGAGAGGAACGGATCGGGGGCGCAGCAAGTGGGCACGATCAAACCGCAACATCTGGGAAGCGGCACGCACCCATCCCTGATCCGTCTCTTCCGGCCGAAGATGGGGATCAACCCCCCCC
>NW_015174951.1:28243-40494 GCF_001447785.1 Gekko japonicus | reverse complement strand
GTTAGCAGAGGCCCCGGTCACACGGGAGGCTTTGATTCGCGAGAGGGACGGATCGGGGGCGCAGCAAGTGGGCGCAATCAAACCACAACATCTGGGAAGCGGCACACACCCATCCCCGATCTGTCTCTTCCGGCTGAAGATGCGGATCAAAAAAACCCCTACAAAACACTACTACTTACCTGAAAATCCGCAGCAGGGGTGGCCGTGGGATCGCCGGCACGCCTGTCTCCGGCAGCATGCGAGGCCCCCAGCCAAACTATGCAGGCGTGCACGGGCCCAGTGGGCTGCCTCGCTCACCGATCTGTGGCCCCCCCCCCCCCGGCATCTGATCGTGCCGGAGAGCAACTGTGCGGCGGCTTGGGGGATCTGTCTGATCCCGCCGCCGCCCGTCTCTTTGCTTGGGGGGGGTCAACAGTGGGAGGGCTTCTAATGTCCTGGCCTCACTGGTGGACCTCCTGATGGCATCTGGTATTTCTGGCCACTGTGTGACAGAGTGTTGGACTGGATGGGCCATTGGCCTGATTTAACATTGGCGTCTCTTATGTTTTTATGTTCTCCAAAGCAGCCATTTTCTCCAGGAGAACTGATCTCTGTCATTTGGAGATCAATTGTAATAGCAGGAGATCTCCAGGCACACCCTGGAAGTTGGTAACCCTAAATTAAATGCACATGGGCAGCCCTCACTGCATGCCCTCCTAGCCAAAGCCCAGGAGTCAGGGCTCTCCCATGGGTTGGACAAAATAAGCTTGTCAACCCTGGATTGGGAAATTCCTGGTAATTTGGGGGTGGAGCCTGAGGAAAGTAAAATTTGGGGATGGGGGAGCTCAGCAGGGATTTAATGCCATACATTCTACCCTCTGGTTGCCATTTCCTCCAGGGAATTAATCTGTGCAGTCTGGTCAGCACTTGTAATTCCAGGAGAACTTCAGGCCCCACCTGGAGGTTGGCAAGAAGCTATCCCATCTGTGAGGAGGGATAGGAGAATTTCTAGCGCAAACTAGCACACAAAGAGAGGTAATCAAGACTTGTTAACTGCAGACATTGGAAAGTTTTCCCTCAGACACCATTGCATCCTGTCCTTTGTCTGTCTCGGGTTAAAGAACTCGACTGACACACTTCACAAATCTGGACCTCAGGGTTCAGTAGAAATGAAACTGTCTGGGACTTGCAAGGTTTGGTAACACTGAAATAATACGATCACAACATGCAGTGATCCCACAAAAAAATTTTAAGCTAGCTTTTGCAGGCTTGAATGGGGTGGGAAAATATAGTTATATGGAGGCCCCAGTCACCCTGGGGGAAATAGGCGTGGCCAAAGTGCGGCTTTTTTGAGCCGCACCAAAAGAGATGCGCGGTGGCGGGATCAGACAGATCCTCCCAGCCGCCGCGGAGGTCCTCCCCGGCATGATCAGATGCCGAGAGGAAGCCACGAACCGGAGAGCAAGGCCAGCCCGCTGCACATCCCTGTGCATGCGCAGTTCAGCAAGACCTCGCATGCTGCGGGAGAGACGGGTGCGCCGGCGATCAGACGGCCGTCCCTGCAGCGGATTTTCAGGTAGGTAGTAGTGTTTTCTAGGGGTTTTTTTTGGATGCGCAGTTTCGCCCGGAAGGGACGGATCGGGGACGGGTGTGCGCCGCTTCCCTGATGTTGCGGTGTGATCGTACCCGCTTAATGAGCCCCCGATCCGTCCCTCTCGCGTGGCAAATCCTCCCATGTGACCGGGGCCAGTATTTCCCTTTTATTTTGAAGTTGCTGTAATAAGGAAGGTACTTGCCCTTTTTATTCAGGGCACTTCAGGAACATCCCTTTTGTGGTTTCCTTCCCCTCCCTAACAGTCACATAGAAACAAAACAAAAGCCCACTTTCATCAAGCAAAACAGACGTGCTTCAATTATTTTTAAGGATGAGCACAATTAGTTTTGGGGAAGTTAAAGTGTTAACTCCCCAAATCCATCCTATCTGTATGGCTCTCTATGGCCATTGCTGAAATAAAAATATATTTATTATGCTGCAGGATGAGACCAAAGGGTCATAATGTTTCCCACTATGGCCAGTGACATGTCTCTGTGTGCAGTCCTGTTGACTCTCTCCCATATCTGGTATTAGGAAATACGGTGCATCAGAGCCTAGAGGGACCATTTTGCTACGACGGTCAATAGTGGGAAAGAGGTTGAGGGTTATGGTAGAGAAAAAAGTTTACTAAGCAAGTTTCTTATGCTGGAGGACATAACAAAGATCATGCACTGCTTTTTAAAGGCTGCAAGATTTTTGATCATGGATTTACTATGGAAAATATACCTTAAAAAACACTCAGACCAGTCTCAGGGCTTGATAAATCTCAACTTTTTGCATTAATCACCACAAAGGTGTACTGTGGGAAAGGGAAGATTCCTGTGATTCTTAACATTTTTAAAAACACATTCACATGATTTCTAAAAAACATGGTTTGTTTGTTTTTCTTTTCCGGGCTACCACAAGGTAGATTCTTTGTGGCATCATGGAAATATATACCAAGATCAGTTCTTAGCACTCTCATCTACCTTTAATTTTGAGGATTCTTTGCAGAAGACAGGACAGTATCAGGTGGATATAGGTTTGTAGTGTAGCAATGCCCTTAAGGCCCTGACCTGGATAGCCCAGGTTAGCCTGATGTTGTCATTTCTCAAAAGTTAAACAGGCTTGACCCTGGTCAGTATTTGGAAGGGAGACCACCAGAGAATACCAGGGTCATGACTTGGAGCCAGGAAATGGCAAAGCACCCCTAGACATTTCTTGCCTTGAAAACCCCATGGGGTCACCATACGTCGTCTGTGACTTGATGGTAAACAAAAAAGTCCTCGGTCCTTTTGCTGTGAAATGGCTTATTGTCTTGGCCTAGTAAAGATAGGTACTAGAAAGAGCAGCCAACAAGAAACTTGCCTCTCCCTTGGAAAATAGTTGGGCACCTGCATTATACTTTTGAGAATCCTGGTCCTAGAGGCACAGAAAGATCATCATTTAAGGCAGGGGTGTCAAACACGCGGCCCAGGGGCTGCATCAGGCCCCCGGAGGGCTTCTATCAGGCCCGCACTAGAACTGGCCATTTCCTGCTTCCAGTTCTGTTGCTGCTGCAGCATCATAGCTTGCTTTGCCAGACTCTCTCAGACATTTCATGTTTTCCCCTGGGTCCTAGACTCCAAACTCTGAGCATGAGATTTCTGTGGTGAATGTCAATAAATCAAAAGTAATAAATCAAAAGTAAGTTTGCAGCTTACGGATACACACTTGAACAGCATACTCAAGATTGCAACAGCATGGACATTTTGATGCAATAATTCAGAGCAAGAGGTGTCAGTTATCAGATACTGTTAAATAAACAAAATATTGCAAGAGTGCTAATGTTTTAAGCATATTTTTATTTTAAGTAAAAAAAACTTTGTGTTTGTGTCCTTTATAAAGTTTATATCTCCGCTACCTGGCATTACATTTTATGACCTACATGGCCTGGCCCAACAAGGTCTAATTTATGTCAGATCCCCCATAACAAATTAGTTCAACACCCATGATTGAAGGGGCCTTGTGAGGTCAATATTTGGAATTTGACAGCATCAGTGAGGAATTACTCTAATACCTTCATCTAAACTGTTTGGTTCCTTTTGTATGTCTCTTCCTCCTACCGTACAAACAGTAGTATTTTAAGTATTTTGCAAAGGGGAGGCTAGCTGGAGTACCAGAGGGAGAACAGGCAGGAAGAGCTGTAATCTATCTGGTCTCCTGCAGTGAGGAATTTAAAGCAACAGCATGGATTTCAGCATTGCAAACTAGCAACCCTAATCACCAACTAGAGAGGCAAACTTTGCTTTTCTAACACTGTAAAAAAAATGTTGCTCTGATCTGGATAGCTCAGGCTAGTCTGATCTTGTCATATCTCTGAAGCTAATAGGGCTGCCAAGTCCCCCCGGGGGGTGGATTTCCCCCCGCTTTGGAGGCCCGATTTCCGCTGCCGCGGAATCGGGCCCCGGGGGAAATCCCACCCCGGCGTGTACCGTCAGCTGGAAGTGACGTAATGACGCCGGGCACGCTGGGGGCGGGGCCACAGCCATCTGAGGGGACTTGGCAACCCTAGAAGCTAAGCAAGGTTGACCCTGGTTAGTACTTGAATGGGAGATAGGGATCCCAAGTCCCCCTGGGGGGCGGGGAACCCCCCACACCAGAGACCCGTTCCCCGGCGCCGCCAGATAGGGCCCTGGGGGGAACTCCACCCCGACGTGCGCGTCACCCGGAAGTGACGCGGGCACGCTGGGCACGCTGGGGGCGGGGCCATGGCCATACAAGGGAAAACTCTATGGCTCCCGGCGAAGATTGACTTGGCAACCCTAATGGGAGACCACTTGAAAAAAATCCAAAGTCACTATGCAGAAGGCAGGCAATGGAAAAAACACCTGTGTTTGTCTCTTGCCTTGAAACTCTACAGGGTTGCAATAAACTGGCTGTGACTTCACAGCACTTTCTACCACCATCAAAAGAAATGTCACTTGTTTTTGTGGCCAAAACAAGTAGGTTTTCTGCAGCTTACCACATCCTAACTCGTAGGCGTAGAACAATGTAAGCTGAACATGGGCTGAAAACAAAGCACAAGCCACTAGGAACAAGCATGAACATTTGCCAAAAGGTCTCTAAATTTAATTCTGCCTTGTAAAAATTGCCCACTTAGAACCTCAGCCATTGTTCAGATCAACCACCTTTGTTTCCCTAATAGGTCATCCCTAGGGCAAATCCATACCACAACTCTGTGTCAGTCCCAGCGAAATTTAATTTACTTGTCATGGCTTTCCTCAAAGAAATGTTGAGTGTATAGTTTGGTGAGGATGTGGAATACGGTACTTTTATTAGTGGCACCTCATTTGTCTCTCAGAACTACATTTCCCAGGGTCCTCTGGAGATAGGAAAAGACTATTAAAGGAGCTTGTCTTCTCTTGGAATGGCTTTTGACATGTTGGGGCCCTCATAGCCAATGGGCAGCCAGGGCAGCTGCCTTGGACCCTATTCTGGGGGCAGCTACCAATGGTCCTGCCCCCGCCAACGAGGAGCCAGCTCCCACTTCCACTCACACCTGTCCTGTCTGAAACTTGGGCAGTTGTGAAAGTTGGGGTTTTAAATGCCGTTTGACGAAAGGTAGCATGCTCTGCCGTTTGACCAGAGTGATCTTTACTCTAGCCTTCCCTTGACAGACTGAACGAACCTAAGACTAAGTGGTCTTCTAAATGCAGTTATTTCAGATGAGATATGGGGGGAAAGGGATTAAAAATAAAGTTTTTATTCCTTACCAGGGATAGAAGAAATAAGGATGTTCAATAAAGGGGCTTAAAACTATTTACAGATAACACACAGCTTTTGCTGGGCTCATAATGTTTCAGTTATCAATTCCTGGGTGCACGGAACAGTTATCAGCCAACTTATAGTCCTGAGGTGAATATTGGCCTCCCTTCAGGCTCAGGATGTTCACAGTGCAAAAGCTCAGCTGGTAGAAGCAGACAGCTAAATGACTTGCGTAGAAGTTTGGGGATATATTATGTTGGGTGGAGCAATTAAATACTTGTGCCTGTTGGGAGGGTGTGTGTAGTGAGTGACTGGGAAAAAACAACAACCTGGGAGTAAAGGTAGGCCTAGTCATTTTGTCTCTCCAAGGACTGGGTTGCTAAAAGGCCTCAGCTGAAGAAGCTTTTGTCTGGTGCGGGCCCTCCCTTGATGGGCATCACTTCTTCTGGAGGAGGTTAGCCCCCAGACCATCTGACTGTGAACTGAAGCGGATTTCTTCTCTCGGATGGTGAGGAGAGAGGCCCTGAGAACTGTATTTTCCTTGTTGCAATAAATAGTTGCTTTGCTTAAGCCAAGGTGTGTGAGTGGGAGAGGGGCTTTAAGAAAGAGGCCCTAAGCCTTGAACTTGCCCATATTTCCAGTGCCTGGGTTACACTTGTGTATTTGATGCAGTGGTAGGGATCCCAAGTCCCCCCGGAGGGGCGGGGAAACCCCCGCCCCAGAGGCCCGTTCCCCGGCACCACCGGATTGGGTCCCGGGGGGAACTCCTCCCCGACTTGCGCGTCACCCGGAAGTGAGGCGAGCATGCTGGGCATGCTGGGGGCGGGGCCACAGCCATACAAGGGAAAACTCTATGGTTTTCCCCTGTGTGGTCGTGGCCCCGCCCCCAGCGTGCCCGGAGTCATAACGTCACTTCCTGGTGATGTGTGTGCAGCGCGCGCACGCGCTCCGGGATCCACGCAGGAGTCCCCCGCCGCCAAGGTAAGTTCCACTTGGCAACCTTATGCAGTGGCTAAGGGGAGAACTCTCACATTTCTTCAATGATTATTGACCTCTGCTGGATTAATGTAACATGCATACTCATTATGAATTTTCACAGGTTGGGTCTGGGATCTGCACTCTGTTTAACAGTCAGACTCAAGTTGCAGGTACTCGAGAGGTCAAACAGAAGTTCCAGGGTAGCCAACCTCCAGCTGGCACCTGGAGATCTCACTGTATTACAATTGCTCTCCAGATGACTTAGATCAGTTCCCCTGGAGAAAATGGCCGCTTTGGATAGTTGACTCTATAGTATTATACTCTGCTAAGATCCCTCCCCTCCCCAAACCCCACCAAGGTATTTCCCAACCCAGGACTGGTAACTGTAAACAGAACCTCCCCTCAGGGCTGTTTCAGGCTGGGGAAATGGCACAGAGGACGGAAAGGCTGAATTCTCTTCTCAGTGATTGCTGCAGTCCTAAATCTGAATTGGACAGCAAATGAATTGGAAAATGAGGAGAACCCACAACTGATGCCTGACTGTTACAGAGGACAGGGACCCCCAGTTCCAATCTGGGTACTCCATAATGTCCTCTTTGGCTCCTGCTGGATCAGATCAACAGTCCATCTAATCCAGAATCCTATTTGGCACAGTGGCACAGTACCAACATGTTGTGGTGTGCCTAACAAGTTAAAAACCTCCCTCCTGACATCATTGTCTCATACAGATATTGAGACCCTAAATCTCTACTTGTCCAGCTGACCTTGTACATAAACAGCATTTCTGAAAATGCAGCCTTGGAGCTTTAACCACCCTGCCTATCAAAGTGCATTTTTCTTCAAGTATCCTTCTCAGTGCTGTTGGTGTAGCATAACCACTGATTCTTCCCAACACTACTTGCCAGCAATGCTCCCTCTAAGCTGTGGCATCCTGTGAGCAAAAAGTCTACTTTGTGAGCTACCAGCATTAAAGTTGTGAGCAGGCAGGTGACTGCTGCATAAATTAGTTTGCTCTGGGGCCATCCTTCCTGAGCTAAGACAAAAATGTATGAGCCGGAGGTTAAAAAGCTGTGAGCTAGCTCACACTAACTCAGCTTAGAGGGAACAATGCTTACCAGTCTATCTAAACAATGAATGACATTCACCAGGCAGACAAATCAGCAAGCAGTCAAAATGACAATATACCTTATTATAGGGAACGTTATGACCTCTCTCTTTGGATGTTATGCTGGAAGCATGAATAGCAGTTCTGCAGTCTCCTGAGTGCCTCAAATATGGTTTGAAGAAGCATGGCACAATGAAGATAATGAGCCTGGCCTTAGCACTAGCCAGGTCTGGAAGACTGCTTGGAACTCTTTGGAAATGGAGGACAGGGAGCAAATAAGCGCAGTGACTCCTGATCACTTCTGATCAGTGTTCCCTCTAAGATGAGTTAGTGTGAGCTAGCTCACAGTTTTTTAGCCTCTGGCTCACACATTTTTGTCTTAGCTCAGGAAGGATGGCTCCAGAGCAAACTAATTTACGCAGCAGCCAAATCTCTCGCTCACAACTTTAATTCCAGTAGCTCACAAAGTAGAATTTTTGTTCACAAGACTCCACAGCTTAGAGGGAACATTGCTCCTGATCATTTCTTTTGGTGCATGGCGTTACCCTGGTGCATCTGGATTATCCTGAGAAGAGCTGATGCATTGAAGAACCCTGCATCCTCATAGAAGATGGAATTAATTATTACTGAGTCACTTTCTGGCCTTCTATATTACATTGTACTTGTGATGGAACCTCTGACAGCCATCAGCAGAGTGACCATGAACATGCCAGCTTGCAGACATTTCTGTTTTGCTGTTCAGGAAACAATGCATGTCAGAATGTTTCCAGAGGAGAAGAAAGAAGGAGGCTGAAGAAACTTCATAATGCTTCAGGTCAGGAGGGAGTGTGTGCTGCCACGGGCAGAGTAGGGGAACTGAAATTCTAGGACACCTGGCTAAGGAAGGAGTTGGCTGGAGGAAGTGGTACCAAGTACAATGAGCCACGCCCAAGAGAATGTAGTACTGTGGCAACAAGTATAGTGAAGAAGGATTTCACCGTGTTATCATTAAAGAAACATGGAAGGAAGAAATGGAGAATGGGTGACTGTGGGCATAGAATCAAGGCATAGAGAAGAAGAAGAAGAAGAGGAGGAGATTGGATTTATACCCCGCCCTTCACTTGGAGTCTCAGAGCGGCTTACAAACTCCTTTCCCTTCCCCTCCCCACAACAGACACCCTGTGAGGTGGGTGGGGCTGAGAGAACTCTGACACAAACTGCTCTTTTTCAAGGACAACTGTGCCAGAGCTTGTGACTGACCCAAGGTCACATCAGCAGGTGCACGTGGAGGAGTGGGGACTCAAACCTGGTTCTCCCAGATTAGAGTCCGCACACTTAACCACTACACCAAACTGGAGGTGTTATATCGACAGTGTTCAGGCCTGCTGTTCTTTTTATGAGCAGCACAGAACGGGAATTCTGTCAACTCTGCTGTCATTGTGGCATTTTGACTCTGGGGGATCTTTGTGTGTGTGTGTGTGAGAGAGAGAGCGCATGCCATCAAGTCACAGCTGACTTATGGCGACCCCGTAGGGTTTTCAAGACAAGAGACCTTCAGAGGTGGTTTGCCATTGCCTGCCTCCGCATCACCACCCTGGTATTCCTTGGAGGTCTCCCCATCCAAATACTAGCCAGGGCCAACTCTGCTTAGCTTCCAAGATATGAGGAGATCGTGCTAGCCGGGTCACAGCACTGGATTCTTAGACCATCTTATTTAGCTGGCTTTTGACAGCCCCAGTCTAAATTTTGATTTGGATACATTTCATTTCTGTCTTACTCTAAAGCTTCAGGGACAAAGCAGCCAAGGCATTTTGAATTCAGTTCAAAGGCGGACCAGACCACTCAACTGCTGTCTGCTAGACCGAATACAATCCAGAGGCAGATAGGAAGAGCTGTGTGAGGAAACAGACCAAAGAAGGAGTTGTGTTCTTCTATAACAATTGGGGCACAAGATATCAAATAGGCCGTACTTGGCTGCACGCCTCTGCCCTTTTAAGGATCCTGTGCTCAGGGAGGAAATTATCTGACTGGAAGAAACAGGATATTGACTCCACTTCCTGAGCGATCTACCTTCTCTTCTTTCTGGTCAAGTTCATGCTGAGTTCAGTCAGTCAAGTTCATTTGAGCTTGACAGATTTTACTCCCCTCCCACTCCGTTTAACTCTAATATCTTAGGCCTAGTTATGCAGGAGTTAGAGTTATGGTAGAATGGGCTGCAGGTGGAGGGAGTCCCAGTTTCAGTATCTCCCCATGTAAAAAGCAGCAGGCATATAAAACATGAGTACATCACAGAGACAAGTTCTCGCCTAGCCCTTTGGGTTGACACCTTTGGGTTGGGAAATACCTGGAGATTTTGGGAGTGGAGCCTGGGGAGGGTGGGGTTTGGCGAGGGGAGGGGTTCAATGGGGTATAGTGCCAGAGAGTCTGCCTTCCAAAGCAGAAGTGAAGTAGTTACAAAGTTTTGCCCTGACATGGATAGCCCAGGTAAGCGCAATTTTGTCATATCTCTTAAGCTAAGCTTCTCTGCCAAGTACTTGGATGGGAGACCCCCTTGAAATACCAGAGGCAGGAGGCGGGGGCAGGCTTTATTCAGCTACCTCTCTGAATATCCTCCAGGCCCCCAGTAGGGGTCACCAGAGGTCCCCATGACTTCCAGGTGCGTGCGCGCGCGCACACACACACACACACGCACAGATTAAAAAATACCCCTGAAAAAGAAGTGAGGTAGCGATGGGCACGCTATCAGGAAGGCACATGTCGTCATGGGAATATTCAACATTTAAAGCCTTTCAGAGAACAAGTTACTGACACAAAATGGGAAGAGGCATCTCCCAGATTCCAGGCCTCCCATCTGCACACATTTCTTACCTTTAGTCATTAAAGGCATACCACTCAACAGCCGAATTCAGGGGGGGGGATTGTATGTGTGAACAACCCATGGTAGACTGAACCTTCATTGTTTATTTATTTATAGGTTTATAGCCTGATTTTTCTCCCCAACGGTGACCCAAGCCACTTACAACATTTTCCTCCCACATTTTATCCTCAAATCAGCCCCCCAGTAGCTAGGTTAGGTTTAGAGACTTGCTCAAGGTCACCTAATGAGCTACCACGGCAGAGTGGGGATTTGAACCTGGGACTCCCTAATCCTGGTCCGACACTAACCATCACACTACACAGGCTCTCTTTTATATTACCTCACTGTACCTCAGACACTTTTCTATAGTTCAGCAGTGGATCATCAAAGTAAACCTGATGAGAAATCAAGTAATGTGTGGACCATCTTTTTAAATGAGCCAGGGATGGCCCGTTTCTGTGTTCTCAGGTTTTACCGTCTTTTCTGGACTAGTAAACCAAGGGCCAGAAGTGTATTTTGCCACACAGACTGACCCTCCTCCCAAAATATACCCACAGAAGCGATCAAGCTCTATAATATAATGAATGCCATCTCCCTTCACAGTTATGGAATGAATGTGCTGATGAAGCATGTTAAACATTCAGGTAAGTTCTTGTATATATGTTGCAATGTTACAAAATCCAGAAGGGTAACTGTTAGTTGTAGCAAGAATAAGCAAGGAGTTCAGTGGCCCGCTGAATTTATTCCAGCATGAAATTTATTCCTGCATGAATTTTTTGTAAGATAGAGCAATGCATAGCGTTAATCTATACTGCTTCAGCTGTTTTGGATGGATGCTCTGTGCATCTGAAGAAGTGATCTCTGCCTCTTGAAAAATTATGCTGGAGTAACTTGCTCTTCTTTAAAGTGTTACCGGATTCCTGTTTAGTTTTGACACAAAATCCAGAAAGGCAATAAAAACACTGAACTGCAGAATACCTCTGTTTCTGACAACATGAGTTTCCCCCCGTCCTTATAAGCAAATTAATTGATTCAGCGGAACTACCGCCCCCTGCCCCTGATAATATAGTCACAAATCACCAGCATAGATTAGACTCGGCATTTCCCATAAATGCAAATCCTGAATGAATGAGGATGTGGGTGTAGACCTCCATCTTTTAACCAATATTTTGTTCATTTAGACCAAGAGAACAGAGAACATTCTGAAATCTGTGACAGATGTTGTCACTAAAGCACATCAACTAATTTGGGGGCACGTACCACCTTATTTGCAACAAAGGCCAATATTTCCAGAGATGCCCTCCTTCATTTTCTAGCTTTGCCTCATCTCCCTCATTCCCGCAAGACATTTTTGAGAAGAGAAAGGACAGCTGTGGGGATGTTCCTTTCCAGGCCACAATAAAGCAGATAAATGTAAAGAAGCGTCTTGACACCAGTACCTTCTCTTGGGCTCGGCTGAATTGCTTCTGGACCCGTTTAGCAAACAGCCCAGCGCTTCCCGTCTTTCCTTCTGCCATGGCTGTGTTTCGTTGTGCAATTTCTGTCTTCAGCATCAAGTTGTGGTTTAATTTTTTTTCTCACTGTGGAAGGAAGTTTAAGAAAGAAGTGTCAGCTGCCACCAGGCTTGGTTTTGGGCGTGTTTGCCTTCTCAGCTGAATGCTGGGTAAGCCAAGCTTCCTTTACACATAATATAAGAACTAACTGGCCGGATCAGACCGAGATCCATCTAGTCTTGCATTCTGGAGAAGGTTCTGTGCTTAGAAAAGCCAGTTAGTGCTATCTATTTGTGGCACACGCAGGGGTGGACTCGTCACTATATTACATATGCTATTGAGTAAGGTTTAAGTAATTTTCCTCCAACAGTGTTATAGATTTATTTGTTGAATTCCAACTTAAAAGAGCTTTCAGAGTGGTTTATGAAAGAAGAATGCATTAAATGAGTTAACATCAGGGGTCATTTCGTAAAAAAAGAGGTGCAGGAGCTCATTAGCATAACTCATTAGCATAACTCATTTGCATATGCCACACCCCCT
>NW_015174951.1:19870-27883 GCF_001447785.1 Gekko japonicus | reverse complement strand
CATGTGTCCGCCCCCTGGGCTCTTTACTGCCGAGCTCCGCTCCTGTGCGCTCCTGCAGGAAATGACCCCTGGTTAACATTGGTGGTGGAAAGTGCTGTCAAGTCACAGCTGTAGGGGTTTCAAGGCAAGAGGTGAACAGAGGTGGCTTGCCATTGCCTGCCTCTGTGTAGCATCCCTGGACTACCTCGATGGTCTCCCATTCAAGTATTAACCAGGGCCTACCCTGCTTGGCTTCTGGGCCATCCAGGTCAGGGTGTTACTATGTTTTGAACAGCCTCAGTAAAATGGCCACCCTCCTGTCTCCTCTGAAAATTGGTAGAATTCTTTTCAGCCACTTCTTTTTTTGTTTTTTTGTTTTTATGCTTTTCACTACCTGAAGGAGCCTCAGAGTGATCACCTTCCCTTCCTCTCCCCACAACAGGCACCCTGTGAGGTAGGCAAGTCTGAGAGAGTTCTGAGAGAACTAAGAGACTGGCCCAAGGTCGCCCAGCTGGCTTCATCTGGAGGAGTGGGGAATCAAACCAGGTTCTCCAGATTAGAGTCCACCACTCTTTACTACTATACCACACTGGCTTTCAATATTTTGTGGGATAGCATAGCATTCCATGAAAATAATGAAAAGCCACATGTTCCGTTGATCTTGTAGTCCCAATTCTCTTCCTCTGCAAGTTGGTGGCGCAACACTGAACACGGGGTTAGTAAAACAAATCCTTAATAAGGCTTTGGTTGCACATCAAAATCGATGACATGAAAACACCATTTCAAGGACTGGATATAGCACCAGCTGGAAGGGGAAGAGTCTGAAAAAAGAGCAAATGAAAGTGTATGGAGTCTGATTTGCAAATGAACACTAAATATTGTGCTGTGCCTCATCTGCTCTAGAATGATACATTTAGGTGCTCCCACCTGTTGAAAAAAGGAAACTTAATGAGATTGGCAGTGCTCCATGCTAATACGGCTTACCTTTACATGTTTCTGTTTTAGTATTCTAGAGTTTGTGTTTCAGTACTGGGCAAATTCATATGCATATGCTTCTTTGCTCCATTCAGCTGTGCTCTCTTTTATTTCAATGATTGCATTACTTTAGCCAGTGTAAGGAGTGGCTGAAGAAGAAAACAACTAAACCGATGCCTGTCCGATGGGTGTTACGATGAACATTTTATGGCTACTATCACAAATTTCTGAAATCTTCAAGGCTTTCATGAACAGTTTTTTGTACCCTTGGAAGTTTTCTGTAATTATATTACTGAAAATTCTTTGCTGTCAGTGTGCTGTAAAACCTTGCAGCATGTTCTCGTTCGTGGTGGTGGTTGTTTTTAAACATCCTCATTGGTGACATGGTATGGAAGTTAAGGATGGAACTTTAACTTACAATGTCCTCTTTTTTGTAGCGTAAATGAATTTGTAAGTGCCCTAACCTGAAGTTCTTTTGTTTTTTATTTTTTAATTTATCTAACTTTTCCATCTCTCACTCACACACACAGGATTGCCAACTTCAGCCTGGGAAATTCCTGGAGATTTGGGGGCACTGCCTGTGGAGTGGCGAATTTGGGGAGGGATTGCACGTGGAATCCATAGTATATCACAGAGTTTGCCCTGTTATATTACTGAAAATTCTTTGCTGTCATATTGTGTGCTGTAAAACCTTGCAGCATGTTCTCGTTCGTGGTGGTGGTTGTTTTTAAACATCCTCATTGGTGACATGGTATGGAAGTTAAGGATGGAGCTTTAACTTACAATGTCCTCTTTTTTGTAGCGTAAATGAATTTGTAAGTGCCCTAACCTGAAGTTCTTTTTTATTTTTGAATTTATCTCAGCAATTCAAGACAGTATGATTATCCTCTTAAACAGCAGGTGAACTGAGGTGGAGAAATAGAAGTTTGCTTAAGGATACCTACTGTGTTCATGCTAGAGGTGAGAATTTAACTGGGAATGCCCTTGTTCACAGCTCAGCTTCCTAGTGTGCATACGATTATTACTGCTGCCACCACCTAGTACTTGTTCAGGTACCTAGTACTTGGCTTCATTTTTCTCATGTGTAACAAATATATCATCTTATTTCTCTGCCATAGTCAGACGTGATTGTTTTGCATGTTGCAACAACATCGATCAGTTGGCTGCAGAACTCTGATATTGGTGAGTGGACTGAGGTGTGACAAGGTATGGCCCTGTAGCTGCCAACCTCCAGGTGGGATCTAAAGTCCTCCTGGAATTACAAATTATTTTGAGGCTACAGAGTCACATCTCTACTGTGCTCCCTGCCCTCAACAAACTCTGCCATTTCCAGGCACTGTCCTCAAATCTCCAGGAATTTCCCGAGCATGATGGATTTGGCAACCCTAGAAATACCTCAGAAAGGAAGGCCAGAGGAGGTTGAAGGAACAAGTGTGTGGAAAGGATGGTGTTCATAGTGGTAGCCAGGGGTCATTTCGTAGAAAAAGAGCTAGGGTAACTCATTAGCATAACTCATTAGCATATGCCACACCCCCTGACATCAGGGGCCCGGCGGTGGACCTGCAAGGCCAGCAGGAGTGCGAGGAAGCCCCGCCAAGGCCCTCCCTGGCCCCAGGCAGGCAGGGGTGGGGAGAGGCGGGGAGGAAGCAGCTTACCCTCCCTCTTCTCCTGCCTCCTCCTGGCTGAATGAGGGCTGGAAGCGGGGCGGCCGGAAGCAGTGGGCAGGGCTTCGTCATGTGCCCCGCCCCCCTGCACCTCACTCGGGGGAACTGTGTTCCCCTGCGTTCCCCCCCGAAATGACCTCTGGTGGTAGCTACGTTAGGAAGAAAATGGAGCCATGCTGGATAGTTGACACACACAGTCTTTTTTTGTGTCTCACAAATATGCAAACACAGCGCTGTGCTCCCTCCTCACACAAAATCGACAGACACCAGCACTTTTCCATCTCTCTCTCTTTCTCTCTCTCACTTACACACACAGGATTGCCAACTTTAGCCTGGGAAATTCCTGGAGATTTGGGGGCACTGCCTGTGGAGTGGAGAATTTGGGGAGGGATTGCAAGTGGAATCCATAGTATATCACAGAGTTTGCCCTGTGAAGCTGCATTTTCTCCAGGGGAAATGATCCCTGTGGTGTGGAAATCTGATGTAATTCTGGGAGATCTCCAGGCCCCTCCTGGAGGTTGAGATAATCCGAGCACAGTCAAGTAGCCACATCCTTATTTCCTTCTTCCCCCCATACAAACTGGTACCTCTTTGCCCAGGCTAGCTTCTATCCAGCAACAGCCATTTTACTTTGAGAAGAGGCTTCCCCCTAGAAAGGTGAATCTGCCAATCAAGACATGTATGTGCTGCATTTTCTCATTCTGAGGCATAGTCCTGTTTAACTGGCATGTGTTAGTTTATGTAGAGCGGTTTTATCCCACGCTTCCTCCAAGGAGCTTGGGGGGGCATACATGATTTTCTCCTTTTCCATTTCATCCTCAAAGCAAAACTTGTGAGGTAAATTAGGTGGCGAGAAAGTGATTGGTCAGCAAGACTTTGAACACTGACCCTACACTCTAACCGCTACATCACATTGGCTTGGTGTGTGTGTGGGGAAATCACATAAAGTGAACAAAATTATTCCCAAACTTAACCATGTAGGAGAATTATAGTCTGCATAACTCATATAAGAGTCCTAAACAGCCTGAGATTCTGTGGCTATTACCAAGTGTAATATAATGTCCAAACATAAAGAAAGAGAAAAAATATGTCTCGACGTATGTATATATAGCTTTATTTCTGCAAGGGTTGCAGGTGGTTCCACATTCCTTTGACAAATAATGGTGTGTAGACCATTTTGGCTTTGGACATAACTTCTGTTTTCTAGATTGTTCAGTTTGAAGAAATTACCTGAAAGAAAAAGAAAAAAAGTTACTAAGCCAAGCATTCCCTGCTTTTTAAAATCAAGTGGTATATAAATTCAGGTTTTGATAATGAAAGAATAGATGAATTTGTGGCAATAGATGTTCTAGCAGGGAAAGCTCCAGTGGAAAAAAACTACTGAGGATTCCAGCTCTGCTTCTGTGTATTATTTTGAGTGTTTATATATACACACAGAGACAACTAGTCCCCATCCTTCTGGCACACTTGACACAACCATGAAAGATGGGCCAAACTGTCATTTCTCAGCTAGGATTGCCAACCTCCTGGTGTGACCTGGTGATTTCAGGCCTTTGGTTGAGGTGGCAGGTGTCCAATTTATGGCCTCCCCTGCTCAAACAAGCTGGTTTTAATCAGTTTATGCTGTATATTATATCACCTGTATTATAGGCTATGGGCTGGACCTCCATGATATGCTGGTCTTTCTGAACTGTATATGGCATATACCTGGGATACTGTTAAATTGTTAAACTATTAATTCACCATCCTGAATTTAAATTTGGACTTAAATTTGGTTTTAGGGTTTTAAATTGGATATCATGGAAATTGTAAAATTGGATTGTGTTTATTGAGTTTATGTGTGATTGCTTTATAGTTCATTTGGTACAATGTAACCTGCTCTGACCCGCTTGCAGGGAAGGACAGGATAGAAATCCCATGAAATAAATAAATAAAAATAAATAAAATAACTGATCTCTAGACTACAGTTACTGTCCATGGGGTTGAAGGTCAAAGAAGAAGGGGACGGCAAAGGATGAGATGGTTGGACAGTGTTATCGAGGCAACAAACATGAAATTAAGCAAATTCGGGAGCACGACGGAAGACAGGAGGGCCTAGCATGATGTGGTCCATGGGGTCGCAAAGAGTCAGACTCGACTGTGCGATTGAACAACAACATCAACAAGACTACAGTTATCAGTTCCCCTGGAGAAAATGGCTGTTTTGGAGGGTAGACTCTGCTATTATATCTTGCTGAGGTCTCCTCCCATCCCCAAATTCCAACCTCCCAAGACTCCACCCCTAAATATCCAGGAATTTTCCATCCTGGAGATGGCAACCCTATTTCTCACCAGGAAAAGGGAACAGGTTGGGCCTTCACAACGTGCTTCCCTTTCTATCATATAAGGAAATGCCTGCCGTTCACTCTTATGGAGCTATACTTGTGGAAATTTCTGTGGTGTGTCCAACATCTGCACTATGCTGCTGACTTTGAATGGCTGGTCCCCCACTGACAGAAATTCTGTGCACAGAAACATAGGGGAATTTCACATTACCAGTTTTCTCCCAGTTTCAAAGCGGGAGTCTTCCGTTTCCAGATGAACTGGTACAGGGCTGCCGTTTCACACACAGCTTGCCCCTACCGGAAAGGAGCCGATTCACAAGCGGTTCGGCATTTCACACACGCACCGCTTCGTTTTCCCGCCGTTTTCTTCCCGCGCGGGCGATCGGTTTTTTTTTAAAAAAGGTTCGGCTTATAGCGATATATTGATATATCGCTATACCAGAACCTCAAATGGTCGCAATAATGATCCCATTGGAATGCGACTCCTTAGAGGTTCCGGTATAGCGATATATCGATATATCGCTATAAGCCGAACGTTCAAACCCAAATTCCAACCTCCCAAGACTCCACCCCTAAATATCCAGGAATTTTCCATCCTGGAGATGGCAACCCTATTTCTCACCAGGAAAAGGGAACAGGTTGGGCCTTCACAACATGCTTCCCTTTCTATCATATAAGGAAATGTCTGCCGTTCACTCTTATAGAGCTATACTTGTGGAAATTTCTGTGGTGTGTCCAACACCTGCACTATACTGTTGACTCTGAATGGCTGGTCCCCCACTGACAGAAATTCTGTGCACAGAAACATACTCTCTAGGGCTTCTTCAAATGCAGAAGCCCCTCCCTTTATACATGCACCACACTGGTTTGTCTATTACTGCAGTGTGGCTTGTTATCACCTTAGGCCAGTTATGGACATTCAGCTTAATTTACCTCATGGGGTTGTTGTGAGGATAGAAATGGAGGAATTAATGTAAGCCACTGTGGGTCTCCATGAGGGATGAAGTAAATAAAATAAATGATTTTTTAAATCTCCATTGTCCTCCAAGTTGCTCAGGGCAGTATACGGGACTTTTCCCCTCCACTACTTTACTGTCTCAATGACCCTGTGAGACAGGTTAGCCTGAGACAGTGAGTGCAACAAGGCCAAGATCACAATGGAGACGGGCATTTGCCAGTAAGCTTACAAGCATAATTTACTGATTGTGCTAAGGGGCATATTTACACTTAAAATTATTTATTGGTCATCCCCTCCCCCAAGAACCTTGGAAATTGTAGAGTTCTGCAAGAAGGCTAGAAAAGACAGAGTTTCCTAAGAGTCAATGTGCCAGTTGGGTGACCAGGTTATCCCTCAATCATATGAGGGCTGTTGCAGTCTACCTAAAATGTAGACTAACAAGCAGAGGTCATTTCGGGGGGCGCGCGGGGGATCGCAGTTCCCCCGGGTGAGGTACGGGGGGCGGGGCACATGAAGCCCCGCCCCCTGCTTCCGGCCCTCATTCAGCCAGGAGGAGGCAGAAGAAGAGGGAGGGTAAGTTGCTTCCTCCCTGCCTCTCCCCACCCCTGCCTGCCTGGGGCCAGGGAGGGCCTTCGCGGGGCTTCCTTGCACTCCTGCTGGCCTTGCGGGTCCACCTGATGTCAGGGGGTCGCGCTCGGCATTGGAGCTGCAAGGCCGCCGCCAGCGGCCGGGACTGTTGGGGGTGGGGTGTGTGGCCTTATGACACACTTCCGGTGATGTCAGGGGGTGTGGCATAAGCTAATGAGTTATGCTAATGAGTTCCCCTAGCTCTTTATGAGTTATGCTAATGACTTCCCCTAGCTCTTTTTCTACGAAATGACCCCTGCTAACAAGATGTGTGTGTATGTACACGGGTTTCTTGTTTAACCTTTCCCAATACAAGTTGGTACCTCATTCTGGAAGTGTTTCTCCGCATTTCTGGGGACACTATTCACTTCAAATTAGTGTTATGTTTTTAATTTTGCCTTTTCTCCCACTCTCAACTACTACATGCTGCTCCCCTCACCCCGAACCTGTTGCTCTGGAATCATGGGAGTGATATTTGTGTGTGTGGGTCTGTACCAGGAGGGAGGGATAGGGTTGCCAAACTGCAGATGGTGGCTGGAGATTTGGGATTATGACTGATCTCCAAGCAATAGAGAACAGTTCACCTGGAGAAAATGGCTGCTTTGGAAGGTGGAATCTCTGGCATTATACCCCACTGCAATTCTTCCCCTCACCAAACCCCACCCTCCTCAGGCTCCACCCCCAAAACTCCAGCTATTTCCCATCCTAGAGCTGACAACCCTAGAGAGAGGAAGGTAAAAATTACAACCATCCTTTTCTGCTGACATTTTTTACCAGTAGAAAACATAGCTAAGATAGACCACTCAGTAGCTAGGGCTGACAGCCTCCAGGTGGGGCCTGGAGATCTCCTGGAATTACAATTGATTTTCAGACAACAGAGATTCGTTCCCTTGGAGAAAATGGCAGCTTTGGAAGGTGGACTCTATGGTATTATACCTGCTGAGCTCCCTCCTCTCACAAAACTCCACCGTCCTCAAGGCTTCACCCACAAATCTCCAGAACTTTCCCAACCTGGAATTGGCAACCCTATCATATGTACTTCTATCATATGTACTTCTGATATCCTCTTTAATTTCTTCCCCATAGGTATTTATTGCAATATACTTACAGTGTTGATCCAGGAAATGTAGGCAGAGACACGGGTGAACACGGTGGGTTTCCGGTAGACGTTACATCCACTACTGGAAACGAAGCTAGTGACTCCATGGACGGAGTATTTGCCGTTCACCAGGCAATTCAAAGGGCCTCCAGAATCCCCCTGGAGAAAAGAGCAGAAAGGGAAGACATGCATCACCTCCATTTCTGATTTATTCCTTTTGACTTTTATACCAAGAGTGAAATTTCTCTATATTTAAGCAACTTGAGCAGCTTTGCAGCTGCCTCAAGACAGACCGGCTTTGTTGAAAATCTGCCACTCAGGCAATGCACCATGCCCCTTGTGAAACCGACTTCAATCAGCCAAAAAATGAGACGTTGATAAGCAAGG
>NW_015174951.1:17269-19853 GCF_001447785.1 Gekko japonicus | reverse complement strand
TTCAGGTGAAAAGATTCACAGACTTTTCAAAATGGACTGGACATTTTGCAGACAGGATGCATGGATGCAAATTTACCTCAGTTTGACTATCCACTGACTACTTGCCTTTATATCCATATGATCTCTGAGATCTTAGGCAAAATTTAGTCTCCACACTCAAATTATCTCTGACCCTCTCCCTCATATAAGCAAATGGCTGCCATTCACTCTTATAGGGAAAGTAAAGGGCTGTGCTTGGGAAACCATCTGTGGTGAGTTCAACAAAGGCATGGCACTGTTGACTTTAGATTAAAGAGAGAGCCCTCTTAAACAGTATCATTGTTTTTCCAGCTCCAAACAGCAAGCACAAACAGGGAGGTTACCTCTCAAATAAGGAAGGGACAGTCACAGAAGAAAATTATACCAGTAGGGTCTCATGAGGAATAGAGGAATAGAGAATTTTATCCCTGGCACAGATCTCCCCTTGCATGCTTCTGGCCCTCATTCAGCCAGGAGGAGGCAGGAGAAGAGGGAGGGTAAGTTGCTTCCTCCCCGCCTCTCCCCACCCCTGCCTGCCTGGGGCCAGGGAGGGCCTTGGCGGGGCTTCCTCGCACTCCCGCTGGCCTTGCAGGTCCACCGCCAGGCCCCTGATGTCAGGGGGTGTGGCATATGCTAATGAGTTATGCTAATGAGTTCCCCTAGCTCTTTTTCTACGAAATGACCCCTGTTGTTAGGGTCTTAAGATAGTTAGTTGGAAGAGAACTTTGATATTTGACTTTGGAACTAACAACTTTTTAAAACCAGCAACCAAGTCATTACCAAAATTCGAATGTTAGTACAGAAATGATCACGAACAGTTGAAATCCATTCTAAAGACTGATTGTTTTCTCCGAAATCAGATGTAAATAACCATTTTTAATTTTAGAATTTTAGATTTTGAAGAATAATCAAGCTTGTTAAAAACCCACCCACCCACACATGCACAGGCAATCAAAAATCTGCATGAAAGAAAGGTAGGCAACTTGTATTGATTATGCTGAATAAGAAAAGCACTTCGACAGGTCCTGCCTGTATATTGTCAAGTGTAGGCTCATAACCGTAGGGTCTAGAAACTTGCTTTAAAACGAGAGCTCAGTAATTCTTAGGAAGAAGAATTTTCCATGTTTCCAAGAGATTGGGCAGACGTTGCTCAAGTGCCCTTCTCTGTTAACCATGATCTGGCCCCAGCCTCATCTCCCTTCCTGCCCACTGGCCCCCGTGCTCCCCACCTGCTTGTTGTCCTCCCCACCCCCTGCTTGTGAGCCCTTCCCTCACCTGTGCATCATGTTTACACCCTTCCCTTGAGCTGCTAGGCAGCACGAACAGGGAAGTGTGTGGGTGGCAGAACAATCAGTGGGGGGAAGGGTGTACTGGTGGAGGGTTGGCAGCAGTGGGTCCCGCCACTGGGCCCTGGCAGCTGCCCACCTTGGAGTATCTTGAGAGTGGCCCTGGTATACAGGAAGACGAGGCTTTGAACTTCCCGCTACACCATTTTCCCGATCCAAAAATGGCCCCATGGAGGCAGCATTTGGCCTGTTGGGGAGAGGCTGGGGTTGTCAACCTCCAGGCAGGGCCTGGAGACCCCCCCAGAATTGCAACTGCTCTCCAGACTACAAAGATCAATTCAGTTGGAGAAAAGGGCTGCTTTGGAGACTGGACAGTATGACATTGTGCCCTGCTGAGGCTGCTCCCCTCCCAAAACTTGGGGTTTCCAGGTCCCCCTTGGCCATTGGCAGGAGGTGGGGCAGATAGGGTTGCCAGACCCAGGTTAGGAAACGCCTAGAGATCTGGGGGTGGAGCCTGGGGAGGACAGGGACCTCAGTGGGGCACAGTTCCATGGAGTCTGCCCTTCAAAGCACCCATTTTGTCCAGGGGAACTGATATCTGTAGTCTGGAGGTGGGCTGTAATTCCAGGAGATCCCTAGGCCCCGTCTACCCCAGGCCCCACCCGCAAATCTCTAGGGATTACCCAACCCAGAGTTGGAAAACCGAGGACGTGCCCATGACCCCCAACTTGTTACAAACCGCAACATCTAATTTGGCCCTTTGATATGCTTGTGTTTCCCCCAAGCCAACAATTACCTGACATCCAGCACGTGTGCCATCCCCTCCAGCACACACCATGGTGTCCTTGACCGTTGAGCCCCAGTAGGCTGAAGTGGAGCATGTTGCATAACTCACCACAGGGAGGGAGGCTTGCTGCAGGACTGAGGCCAGCTGGCCACCAGCTGTACGAAAGCACAGGGGGAGATGAGTACTTAGCCAGCTTGAGAAGACGATGGTCTATTTCCTTTACCACTTTCTTTCCCCTTCTTGTCAAGCGGGTGGAGAATTCTTAGTAATGCAGGTTATGATGATAGGGCCCCCCCCCTTTATCTATTTCAGACATTGTTATCTATGGCCAGAGGTCATTTCGGGGGGAACGCAGGGGATCGCAGTTCCCCCGGGTGAGGTACGGGGGGCGGGGCACATGACGAAGCCCCGCCCCCTGCTTCTGGCCGCCCCGCTTCCGGCCCTCATTCAGCCAGGAGGAGGCAGGAGAAGAGGGAGGTGAGTTGCTTCCTCC
>NW_015174951.1:5133-15991 GCF_001447785.1 Gekko japonicus | reverse complement strand
TCTTCAGGTCACTCTTTACACTAAGCTGATGCCTTTGTAGCTACCTGCTTCATTGAATGTTGGGTACACCTGGAACAATTGCGTATCTAAAATAGTTTTAATCCCAGGCACTACATGATCTGATGCTTAATCCAGGAGGATTATTTGGTTGGGTAATATTTCCAGGATAACACTTACCCTCCAGCAACGTTATTGCTGTTCCAATAAGGATGCACAAAGATACGCCCCACACTTAAATATTGCTCTGTGCCGTCGTTTTGATAAATGTTGTGGTCACCAGCAACCACACGGAAATTCATGTTGCTGGAGATAAGAGAGCATGAAAATGGAAACGTTATATTGCCAGTCTGCAATCTTTCTGTAAGTCCCTAACATATTCTTCCCCTCTGGTGTTTGACAGAAGATATGAAGCTTTTAGAACTGAATAAGAGGTTCAGAGCATGGGAGGCAGGAAGACACATCCTGTGTGCATTGGGTCTGGTGCGCAAGGGGTGTGGTCCTTCCCCCTTGGATTGCCAACTTCCAGGGGGAGCCTGGAGATCTCTTGAAATGACAGCTGATCTACAGACCACAGAGATCAATTCCCCATGGAGAAAATGGCTGAGTTGGAGGCTGGACCCTGCTGGGCAAACTCCCCTCCCCAGGTTCCACCCTCAAATACGCAGAAATTTCTGAAACTGGAGTTGGCAACCCTATCCTTCCCAATAATTTCCTTTAAACTTAAAAAAATCCATTAATTGTTGCTGTCCACCGATCTAAGCATTCCTACTGAGGCGAAACATCAGACTCAAGAAAGGAACCGATGACAAGTGAAGATTTGCCACTAGTTTTTTTTTCCACAAGCAGACTGAGGGAGCCCTCATTAATATTTCCCTCTGAAACGTAGAGGCCTGCCCTCATTTTGGAGTCTGGAAACAACCACTCAAGTCAATACTTGCTTATTTCGTATACAAAATTCTCAGATTTTACATATTCATTCTTAGCTCTCTGTGGTTTCATAAAATTTAAACTTCCTCCAGCTTCCCATGGGGTTGTGTGGTAAGAGGATAGGCTAGTGACGGGAACAAGTGAATGGGGGGGGGCACTAGATGCTGGACAGAAAAGCTCCTCTCCCGTCTACAGAAACCCTTTGTAAAGTCTTCTGTACATGTTCAGAAAACTCCACCTCCATAAGGTCTGGAAACTCTGTCCAGCCTTCCCCATTCAACCATTAATTCAGGCTGCATCCACATGGAGAAGATTTTTCATTTCCTCTGTCTTCACTGCCATGAATGCAAAAGGCATTCATACTGACAACAAACTATCCTCACAGCACTTTCGTACATGCTTTCCTTTGTCAGCTGCCCTTTCCCCTGCGTTTTCCCCCTGTTGTACAACCAAGATAGGGCTAGAAACTTACTTAATTCAGAGTAATAATTATTACACTGTGGCAATAGATTGTTATAATGCTACGGTGGTGTAGCCCACCAGTAGTATGTGAGGAAATGATAGCCGGGTGTGTGTGTGAAGCAATGGAAATAGAGCCAATGTGGCACGATCTTCAAAATATGTACCTTCTTTTCTACGTAGTGTGCAAATGCGCTTTGACTGCAACCTTTCAGATTATGAACTTTTCTGAATTCTCGTTTTACCCACTGGTAAGTGCCTGTGTCTTGAGGGGGGTTCCCCCTGTTCTGCATGCGTTTTGCTCCCTCTAGTGGTTGATTCAATATCACACAGGTTTATTTCCAACGTATCAACCTGCAGATTTAAACTGTAGGTTTTTATGCCGAACATAAAGCTGTGTGATATTGAGTCAACCACTAGAGGGAGCAAAACATGTGCAGAACAGACCCCCCCCCCCAAGAAACAGGCACTTACCAGTGAGTAAAATAGGAATGCAGAAAAACCCTGTTTCAAACCAGGTTTGGCAAAGATTGGTCTCGAGCACAGGAAGGCCTGGAAAATGGAACAATAAGAGGAGGACATTGCGTGGATGCTACGAAAGCAACAACAGAACCCAGTCCAGGGTGGATGCCAAACTGAGCAGAACCCCTATGTGGAAGTGGCCTCATTCTCAGTATGGCCTGCTATTTGAAGACACAACCTCAAGAAGAGGTTGGTTTCTTTTTTACGCATGTGAAGACATAAAGTGAACATTTCCAATAGACCCAGTGTTAACTCCTCGGCCCCAGTCTCACTCAATGACATTCCAGTTAATGCCTCTTTGCTTTCTTGGTTAGCCAATGAAGACATTCTCACCTGTCCACACAGTGAGCTGCTGTCATCACCCAGTTCTGCCTCACCAGTGTCCCGCCGCATGTATGATACCAGCTTCCTCCTGAAGAGTACTGGAGGGAAATCTAGATAGGACGAGAGTTGAGAGAGTCTTTGGATTATTATTCTTTTGCTCACCAAAAGGAACACAAGAGGCCTCCACAGTCAGATTAGTAATACGACTGGAACAAATCATTTATTGAAAGGACACTCGTTAGCAGACCGCTTATTAAAAGCATTCACGGTTGGACATAAGGGCCTGTTTCCTCCGCTCAGTAAAGTTGGGAGCCTTCCTCAAGGCTAAGTATTCCTCTTCCAAAGTAAGTGTCTTTCCCTCTGATGGAAGATTCGCTTAAAGTTGTAAGATACAAGCCAGCGGGTATCTATCTCCCTGTGGCTCCATTTCACTAGGACTTGTAGTCCTCGTCGAAGAGCTTCTTGCAATAAAAGACTCCTTGGACCGGAGGAAAGCAACGCTTCTAGCAGGTTGTTTTCTTTAAACAGAAACAGTGGAGGGAAAATGCAATCATGAACAGAAGCTCCAGGGCAGAGAGGTGCCTTTCTCCTCAACCCATTTCCCCACTCAACATTTTCTTCCTTCTGAGCCTGCTTTTTTCTTCCTGCAATGAAAAAGGATAGGGGTCCCAAGGGAAACCGAAAAGACTTTCTGTAACGGGAGGTTCCGCTCCTGCATCCAGTTAGAGAATCTGGACTCGACAATTCTCAAAAGGTTTTGCCTGTGCAAACCATTTAGCAACAGAGTTCTCCAGGATTTATCTATCAAAGGATGATTATCAACTTTTAAATCTGATAATACAAATAAGTAAGGGGTGAGTTTTATTCTTTGAACTATAACCAGCAAACCAGGCTGAAAACTTGTAGAAACCTTATTGAGAATAGGAATCCTTCTCTTTATTGTGTAAGACTGTAGGAATGTAAAAATTAACCCTACAATTACTGTAAATGTAAGTGCTGAAATTATCAAAGTTCTTAGCATTACTTAATCATGTTATAGCAAATAATAATTTAAAAGGTAAACCAGGTTTCAGCTTTTTGTCTCACTGCATTTAGGGGTTATTAAAAAGCCCAGGTTACACAAACCCAGAAATTTCACCTAATCTTCTCCCGAGACTTCCAACCAGAGAAATCTGATTTGCTCACCACAGTAGTGCATATCTATAGAAATATGTCAATCTTTTTTTCTAAATCTGCTCTGTAATAATCATGTGATTATTATCTAGATAAGTGTTTGGTTCTTAAATAAATATGAGATAACACAAGTGCAAATAATCCGATCTGTAAGTGCATATGAGTTACATCTGACATAGCAAGATAAGAAGGCCAGTCTCAACTCTTAACCTCTATTAAAAAGCGACAGTAGCCAAGTCGCTCGCTCACAACTTTAATGTCAGTAGCTCACAAAGTAGAATTTCTGCTCACAGGACTCCACAGCTTAGAGGGAACATTGCTCTTAACCTCTATTAAAAAGCAGTTCATAAAACTTTTCTGTAACTGTTTTAGTTAACTGTCCATGATTAAAGTAACTTTGAGCAAACTGAGTTCACTGACAGTTGTGGAGCACTTGAACTCTTGGTTAGCTTGCAAAATCAACAGGTAACCGTTAGTGGTGTAATAGATACCACCACACTTCCATTCATTGTCTGTGTTGCGTCTTTCACACTAGCCATTAGAATAAGGAGGCATCATAGTTCCAAACAGGAGCACAGTTTAAGAAGTCAGGTTCTTGCTCGGTGTGGGGCTGCAGTGACTACATCTTCCTCTCTCCCTGTTCCTGCCCATACCAAGTCTTGGACTAGGGCAGTCTGAAACTCTGGCCCAGATTAAAGGAACAGAGTGGTAAAAACCACCACCACCACCACCATAGGCTGCAAAAAGGATGGTTCATATCATTTACCTGTGATGGCCATGAATTCTTCTGTGCATTGAAGCCCCCAACAACACGACCATGGTCCTCAAGTGACCCCTCTGAACAACGTCCTTAAGGAATAAAACAGTGTCAGAATGCATGACCTCAGTTGACTATGGCCATTGGAGACCTGAGAAACACCCAGCACTGGCTGTTGGGAGCTCAGTAAGCCAATCATATCAAGCCCTGTTGCCATGGTCTAAGACACAGACTCCTCCTCCTCAGAAACTGAAGACTTGTACAAAGGTAAGGAAGAGGTCCTGGAACCACCCCAGAAAGTATCATCAAGGATGCCTCCAGGACAGGGTTGCCAACTCCACCCTGGGAAATTCCTAGAGATTTTGGGGGGCAGTGCGTGGGGAGGAGGGAACCTGGGGAGGGATTTACCCTAGAATCTATGGTATATTATAGAGGTTGCCCTCCAAAACTGACATTCTCTGCGAGGCAAAATGCGGCCACGCAGCACCTTGTGTGAAATTGACACCTACCATGGAGGCAAAAGTGAAGAGTGAGCCCAGAGCAGCGCTAGTGGAAAATCACCCTTGATCTCTGCAGTCTGAAGATCAGTTGTAACTAGGGCTGCCAACCCCAGGGTGGGAAATTCCTGAAGATTTTGGGATGGAGCCTTAAAAGAGGGCTCGGTTTGGGAGGAGAGGGACCTCAGTGGAATATAATGCCATACAGTCCACTCTCCAAAGCAGCCATTTTCTCCTGGGGTTAACAAACACACAAAAATGGAAATACAGTGAATACAGTTGTGCAAACAAATAACCAGAGCAATCTGTCACACTGTACAAATCACACTCGAGACTTCTGTCTCCTTATACAGTTTTACTTACAACTATAAACAATACACATAACAAATGGTTTTGCCACCAAGCATAAATGATATCTACGCCAGTTGAATAGTGACCTGATAGTCCTTGAAAGTACAAGTCTCTCTTTAGAATGATTCAGTCACTCGCTCATGATGCAGAGTAAAGTTTCCAATAGAAAACATGCAGTGGATGGCATGGGGCTAAGGACTGGCTGTACCGCAAACCGAAGGAATCTATGGTTTTAGCAAAAAGCAGGGTCAATTGTGCTGAGGACACCTGGCTTGAACTAAACAATCATAGAATCATAGAATGTTGGAAGGGATCTTGCAGGTCATCTAGTCCAACCCCCTGCACTCTGCAGGAGCAGAGTGCAGGGGGTTGGACTAGATGACCTGCAAGGTCCCTTCCAACTCTAACATTCTATGACTGAAAGGCAGTTTCTGGACCAGAAGTTATTATCACTGAAATATCATTTGGCATGTGATTGGAGGTTGGGAGGCCTTGTTTATACTTTTATTCTGTGCCTAGTGGTTTCACTTTGGAAGAATTCTTTTCTGGTCCATTTTGTATCCATGCTGTATAATTGTATAGTACTATGGTATAAGCCAATTTGTTCCTCATTGTGTTTGACCTCTGAAGGCCGAAACAGGCCGAAACACATCAGGTCAAGTCCACTGGCCCTTGTGTGTATGGTTTTGGAATTTTTATATGAGGTGTAATTGGGCCCCTATATGTTTTTAATTTTTTACAAATAAATACATGTATTGTTATAAAGTAAAGGTAAAAGTTCCCTTGCTCGAAAGCCAGTTGAATCCGACTCTAGGGTTGCGGTGCTCATCTCCATTTCAAAGCCGAAGAGCCAGTGCTGTCCGAAGACGTTTCCGTGGTCATGTGGCCGGCATGACTAAACACCAAGGTGCACGGAACGCTGTTACCTTCCCATTCAAGTGGTACCTATTTATCTACTTGCAATTTCTTGCTTTCGAACTGCTAGGTTGGCAGGAGCTGGAACTAGAGACGGGAGCTCACTCAGTCATGCGGCACCCCTGGGTCTCGAACTGCTGAACTACCAACCTTTCACAGCCTGAAGTTCAGCGTCTTAACCACTTGAGCCACCACAGCTCCGTTTTTATATATTATATATATTAAATTGTAATTGTTGTCCCTCTACTCTTTTTGACTTACCTTTTTAGGTTCGTGGTCCAGTACTGGCCCTGAAGACAGCCAAGGGGCTTCCATTCCCTTATTGTATCAAGTGTGGCTGGAAAGTCACAGTGGAGAGACAAGACTATATCTGCAAAATGGCTCGCAAATGCCTCACAGACGATAGCCAGTTCTCTAGCATTTGGAATGCCCTGAGGCAAAGCAGTTAAAGACCGAATTATTCTAAACAATTGGCCTAGGCAAGAGTTTGCAGATGCAATGGAGGTTGCATAGAAATTGTTTTCGGTCCTGGCAAAATATTGCACATCAGAAATACTCACCACAGAGGACAACAGCAGCTAAAACGAGAAGCCCCAGCATGGTGATTGAGTGCTTGACATCACCGTGGCCTTTCACCCCTTTTATACTTTAGGAATTCCACACCACCAAGATAGCAGAGATAAAGACAGCCATTCTTGCATGGGGGCGTGATGGGAAGATGCACAGGTGACTCAGAAAGACAAACTTCGACTGGCCTTGTCCCTTTGCTATTTTTAAATTCTGCTTAAGGTCAACACTAAACAGTCAACTGAATAAAATGAAATTGTATATCTTCTTAAAGTAGGAAGAACTTTGGGGCTTTTAACCACCTCCCCCAAAGTTTTTTTTTGGAGGGGGGACTCTTAAAGCAAGTGCTCCTAATCTGAATAGGCCTGAAAATATTTAAATATTTGAATCATTATTTTATTTGGTTTATAATTTTTCACAATTGCAGATGCAGTTAGAGTCATGAAAAGAATATATATATTTTTAAAAAGTGCCAGTAAATGAAAGTATTGAATCTGATGCTAACAGTGCTGCCTTCAATGCATCAACATCCTTTAAAAAAATATCCTTCAAGAATGAATTTCAGAAGCAAAATCTTTCAAAATACGAAAATACAGAAACTGTGCGGAATGTTAAATTTGGGCATTCCCCCCCCCTCCGCTTCAGCACTTTTCAGAATGGTCACCTGATACACTTTTAAACAGAATTAAAATTTACCAGACATCTAGAGGGCACAAGGAATAATGTACCAGAACTGTGTGGTGATGGTGGTGCTAGAAAGTGCCATTAAGTCCCAGACAAGTTACGGTGACCCTTCACAGGGTTCTCAAGGCAAGAGAGGTTCAGAGGTGGCTTTGCCATTGCCTGCCTCTGTGTAGCGACCCTCAACTTCCAGGGTGGTCTCCCGTCCAAATACTTATCAGGGCCCACTCTGCTTAGCTTCTGATATCTGATGAGATTGGCCTAGCCTGGGCCATCCAGGTCAGGGAACCAGAACAGTACAAAAGCAATATAAACCCAGACAGGGCTTTTTTTGTAGAAAAAGTCCAGCAGGAACTCATTGGCATAATAGACCACACCCAGAAGCAGAAACTCATTAGCATATTAGGCCACACCCCTGACTGCACCGCTTATTAGCATATTAAGCCGCACACCCATGTTACCAGAAGTCTGGTCATCCAGCCACACCCACCTTTTGCTTCTTATTCTGTTTACCTTGTTTGTTGTCAAAACCCAGGGCCTTTTTTTGTAGCAGGAACTCCTTTGCATGTTAGGCCACACACCCCTAATGTAGCCAATCCTAATGAGTTTCTGCTCTTGGGCGTGGCCTATTATGCTAATGAGTTCCTGCTGGGTGTGGCCAACTTGGGAGCCAGCCGGAACTTTGTTCCTGTGTGTTCCTGCCCAAAAATAGCCCTGAGCCCAGACAACTTGCAATCAATTGCTCCAGTTCAGGTAAAGAGATTCATGTGTAGAAGCAGATGATGGTGCACTAGGGTTGCCATCTCTGGGTGGGGAAATACTTGGAGATTGGGGGGGGGAGAGCCTGGGGAGGGGGGAGACTTAAGCGTGATACAATGCCATAGAGTCCACTCTCCAAAGTGGCCATTTTCTCCAGGGGAACTGATCTGTATTGCCCGGAGATCTATGTAAACCGCTCCGAGCCTTCGGGAAGAAGCGGTATATAAGTCAAATGTGTAATGTAATGTAATGTAATTGTAATAGCAACAGATCTTCAGGCTCCACTTGGAGGCTGGCAACCCTATGCATGACAGCACAATCCTAGGAACACTTCCCTGGGAGTAAGCTGCACTGAATCGACCTGAGAAGGAGTCTGAGTAGACCTTCTTAGGATTGCTCTCTGTATCACTCTCAGTGTGGTCCAGGAGGCTACCCTGTTGAACTTGGAGACCCAAGCTGAAGTCCACCCTCAGCCACAAATTGTGCTAGGGGGGTGGTCTTGGTTGGGTCTCAGAGGACTGTTGAACCTGCTAGTGAATGGAAGGGTGGGGAGAGCCGTGCAAGTGATGCTGTGTAGTTGTAAGTCAAAGCAGAGGCTAAAAATGTATTAAGCGTATCTTGCTGGATCAGGAATTACAGGTACATACTGGGTGTGCATCTAAACGTGGACACAGTCGGTCCTCAGTGGGAAGTGCCCCTAAATGCCCATTCTGGCTCAACTAGTCATGTACAATGAACTAGAGGGGGGACAAATAGAACTTCCTTATTCATTCAGTCAAGATGAGCACCGCAACCCTAGAGTCGGATTCGACTGGCTTTCGAGCAAGGGAACCTTTACCTTTATAGTATCTGATGCCAGTTTTTAAAAAGGATTCCCTTCTCCACCCTTCTTTTGCATTAGCCAGAAATAATGGTAATTGGTTTGTGGGCTCCCCAAACTCCACCCTCTCCTGGCTCCACCCCCAAAGTCTCCAGGTATTTTCCAAACCAGATTTGGCAACCCTACCGATTTTATCAAACCCAGTTCTCCGGATTAGAGTCCACCACTCTTAACCACTACACCAAAGAAGAGGAGCCCTGCTGGATCAGAGCAGTCGTCCATCTAGCCCACCGTTCTGTTTCACATAGAGGCCAACCATTTCCTCTGAAGGTTCAACAACAGGGCACAGAGGCTGAGGCCTTCCTCTGATGTTGCCTCCTGGCACTGGGATTCAGAGGCTGACTGCCTCTGACTGTGGAGGTTCCTTTTAGTCACTATGGCTAGTAGGTACTGATAGACCTGTCCTCCATGAGTCTACCCAATCCCCTTTTAGAGTTATTTATACTTCTTTGTTACTGCAGAGGAACAAAAGGGAAGTAGCACAATGAAACAAATAATGTATTTTAATGATATGACTAAGCTTCTCCAGGGTGCACGGGACATATCAATTAAGTTTGCTTTGTTCTGTGTGCACCCTAGAGATGGGTGCAAATAAAATATTGATTCAAAATGGATCATCTGCACACAGCCCCAGTGTTTTATTTCCCCTTTTGGACTTCTGCAACTGGTGAGTTAAGTTGATTTGTTCCACCTGCACCTCAGAGAAGCGTGCAAATAATATGATAAAGACTAGTACGTTTCTCTGGAGTGCACACAGAACAAATCCACTTCATCGATTTGTTCCGTGCGCACCTCAGAGAAGAGTGCACAAACAAAGCAAATGTTGCTCTGAAATGCTCGTTTGCACACAGTCCCAGGGTTTACTTTTTCTGCACTTCTTCCCCTGCTTACTTTCTCCATTTATCTTCCAGATGGTCCCTCTACTTGGAGCATGCCAGGATCCCCCCCCCCGCTTTAGAACAAACAATGGTTGGGAGCAATACTCCCTCTAAGCTGTGGAGTCTTGCTAGAAAAAATTCTACTTTGTGAGCTACTGGCAATGGCATTAAAGTTCTGAGCAATCAATTTGGCTCCTGCATAAATTAGTTTGCTCTGGAGCCATCCTTCCTGAGCTAAGACAAAAGTTGTGAACTGGAGGCTAAAAAACGGTGAGCTAGCTCACAGTAACTCAGCTTAGAGGGAACACTGGTTGGGAGGGATGTGGCTTTTGTTGCAACACTGTGCTCTCTAATAACAGTTCTTTCCAGTACAAAATATGCATTTCCTTTTGGTTAAGAAATCACACCTCCTTTCAAGGTATATTGCAGGATGCTTCCTTTGTTCAAAATACTCAGAAGTGTTGTACTTGGTACAGTGATTTCCGAGGGACGTGGCTTTTGTTGCAACACTGTGCTCTCTGACAACAGTTCTTTCCAGCACAAAATATGCATTTCCTTTCGGTTAAGAAATCACACCTCCTTTCAAGGTGTATTGCAGGATGCTTCCTTTGTTCAAAATACTCAGAAGTGTTGTACTTGGTATAGTGATTTCCGAGGGTTGCCATGCTGGTCTGCAGTGGAAGAACTAGCTTCGAATTGAGGAGCACCTTACAAAGCAAAAAGATTTTCTGGGCATGGGCTTTCGAGAGACAAAAGGGAGCCCAGGACCAATTGGTTTGTCCATCTAAGATTATGTACATCTTTGCTGCCTTTTCTGGGTGGCCTGCAGGAAAAACCTTAGCCAAACATATCTAGTGACAGGATCTTTGGCCGTTCTTGGCGCCACAGACCTGAGGGCAGTATACACCAGTGGGCTTGTTCTGACCCATCATTTCAACTGGGGTCTTCTCAGCAGGGGAGCTAGACATGAGTGGCTATGGTGGACGGGGTCCAAATGGAAGGCAGCGGGGTGCCTGTCACTGCCACACTCATAGCACTTGATACTGGCCTGGCATTCCTTAGCCACGTGGTGTTTAGACTTGCAACACTTGAAGCATACCTTGTACTCCTTGATCAGGGCCTTCTGCTCCTCCAGTGGCTTTTCTCTGAACTCCCTGCATTTGTTCAG
>NW_015174951.1:0-5056 GCF_001447785.1 Gekko japonicus | reverse complement strand
CAGGTGTGGTTCCTCGTGGAATGGGCAGAATGGCTCTGTTGGCTTCTGCTCCAGTGGCTTCTCCCCTTTGGATTTTGCCGAAATGCTCAATACTCCCCGGCTTCCTCACAAACACTGCTATCTTGGCTTTGGTGTCTCATGGAGTTGTCTTCTCAGTATGAGGGTCATAGTGGAGTGTGTCTAGCCCACACTGGGGGTTGTTATGTGTCTTTGCCATCCAAGCGACAAAGTTTACAAGGAACAAAAAAAGGGGGGGGGAGGTACTTGCCCTGGTGCGGTGCCAGTCCTTGTAGCTGGACACAGCCTCGCCCCACTTCTCTTGCAACATGCATGGTAACTTCTCCTTGATCTCCTTCTGTACCATGCGTTGGTCGAGACACACAAGCCCTGGTAGCTCCTGGATTCTCCTTGGCTGTCTCCAGTTCTGAGAGGAGGATGTCATCAGACCTAATGCATGTTTACCCACCTCTGTAAACAGACTGATGTGTGAGAGAGGCTTTCATGCGAGCTCGGTTCGACATCCTTCCCTCAGCTGTTTTATCGGGAAGATTCAAGAAAATTTTGGGCCAATCTGATGAGTATAAAATTAGTTCTTTATTGGCTTTGCATAATATAGAAATTCTTGAACCTGTAGCAAATTTATTTGATGAGGTATCTAGGAGGAGAGGCTCATATTAATTTGGAATGTGATACCCCCCCCCCAGCCTATCTTGAGGCTCTATGCTGCATGTTGTATTTGATATTTTATGGCAATAAAGGTATTGTATTTGTATTTGACTGATGTGTGCCCTTGACTATACTACCCTCTCTAACTCTATTAGGAGAGTGGTCTTGAAGTATTAGCATCTCTATTAGAAGACATCCCTGGGTGTAAAACCCCACCTTATATTGGGCTTCAGAGAACAAAGAATATAAAAGATATGGAAATACACTCCAACTTTGATTACAAGAGTCAAGAGGTTTGTGTATTGCCTAGAAGACCTTATGGGTGCGGTAGATGTAAAATCTGCTCCCAGGTATTAGAAATTCAGGAATTTATACATCCTAGAGGAGGGGATAAATTTCAGTTACAAGCCTTTTCAACATGCAGTACACCCAATGTGGTGTACATATTAATATGTAAATGTCAATTTCTAGATGTGGGAACTACAATTAGGCCAGTCAAAGTTTGTATTTTGGAACATCGCTCGAGAATGACAAATAAAGTATAAGATGCCCCCCCAGGTCTTCATTTTACTGAATTAAACCACAATGACAATGATTTCAAATATTTCGTTTTCTATGTGGCTAAAGGACAAAATGTCTCAAATATACATAAGGAGCTCTTGAGGCAAGAAGTATACTGGACATTCAAATCACAAACACTCTCACCCCGTGGCTTAAATGTTAATATTGATTTTTCTAGTTATTTATAATTTTCCTTCCTATCATGGTTGGCTTTAAGGAACATAGCAATATGCTTTAAGCATTGATTAATTATGTTTTTGAATGCTTTCATGGCCGGAGTTCATTAGTTGTAGATTTTCTGGGCTGTATGGCCGTGGTCTTGGCATTGTAGTACCTGACATTTCGCCAGCAGCTGTGACTGGCATCCTCAGAGGTGTAACACAGAAAGATGGAGTACTCTATGTGTCAATGTCACATTGTAGTAGAGTGGGGTATCCCAATCATTACGCTGGGTTGCTGTAGGCAGGCTGTCCTTGGGCGTGTGCCACTGACCCTGGGCACACTGGTTTGGGAACCATGGATGCCAGCGGAGGTGCTGTGGGTATGAACCAGCTCCAGTCAGGCCCCACTAGCACAAGGAGTGATGAGGCAGGAGCTGCAGGAGTTGCCAAAATTGCAGGGGGCGCAGGCCAACTCCAAACAGGGGCTGTAGTTGCATGGAGTGCCAATACAGGAGCTGCAGATGTCACTGGGGGGCAGTAGTTGTGGGTAACCTCCCGAGAGGCACTGTCAGTGTATGTAGTGGCACAGGAGCTGAAGCAGTTGGCTGGAGCACTGTAGGTGTGACCGGGCTTGGGATGGGGGCCTGTATAGGTTCCATTGCTCTCAGCTGGTTCCTGTGCTTTACCTGTCCAGAGGCTACTGCTGTTTGGTTTGAAGGTGGCATGTCCCTGGTGAAGTTGTAGATGGAGGCCCTCTGTTCCTTCACATAGGACAACACTCATTGGGGCACATTTTGTTCCTCCGCCTCTGATGGAGTCTGGAGCCTGGAGCCTGTCCTCTAAGACCTCGGTCTGAGCAGTCATTTCCGCCGCCTCAGTTTCCTTTTGAAGCATCTCTAACATTGCCTCCCATTCATCCCTTTCTGCCTGTAGCTTGGCAGCCTCTCGTCTCAGCTTCTTGGGCGTGTGCCACTGACCCTGGGGGCACTGGTTCGGGAACCATGGATGCCAACAGAGGTGCTGTGGGTATGAACCAGCTCTAGTCAGGCCCCACTAGCACTAGGAGTGATGAGGCAGGAGCTGAAGGAGTTGCCAAAATTGCAGGGGGCGCAGGCCAACTCCAAACAGGGGCTGTAGTTGCATGGAGTGCCAATACAGGAGCTGCAGATGTCACTGGGGGGCAGTAGTTGTGGGTAACCTCCCGAGAGGCACTGTCAGTGTATGTAGTGGCACAGGAGCTGAAGCAGTTGGCTGGAGCACTGTAGGTGTGACCGGGCTTGGGATGGGGGCCTGTATAGGTTCCATTGCTCTCAGCTGGTTCCTGTGCTTTACCTGTCCAGAGGCTACTGCTGTTTGGTTTGAAGGTGGCATGTCCCTGGTGAAGTTGTAGATGGAGGCCCTCTGTTCCTTCACATAGGACAACACTCATTGGGGCACATTTTGTTCCTCTGCCTCTGATGGAGTCTGGAGCCTGGAGCCTGTCCTCTAAGACCTCGGTCTGAGCAGTCATTTCCGCCGCCTCAGTTTCCTTTTGAAGCATCTCTAACATTGCCTCCCATTCATCCCTTTCTGCCTGTAGCTTGGCAGCCTCTCGTCTCAGGTTTTCTTCCTTCTTGGTGGACTCTGCCCTCTTGACCACTGCAGTAGTATCGGCTTTAGCCTTAACCACCTCCAAGGCTAAAGTGGCCACCCCAGACCTGTAAGAAGGACGGCTGATGTAGGAAGAAGTGCTGGAGGAGTTGTGGGAGGACCTGGTGTGCTTGGTTGAAGAAGCTATGGAAGGGGCACTGGAGAAATGGTAGGATGACCCCCTATGGGATGAAGGGGCAGTGGAAGGGGTCTTTCAAAGTATGCTTCTTGTTGGAACACTGTTCAGAGTAGGCAGAGCTTGAGTGGAAGCATCTCCGACTCCGTGCTCACTTTCGACAGAGTTGAGAAGTCTTGACTCTTCTTCCTTGATGTACCTCTCCAAGCCTTCTCGAGTGACATTGACAAGTTCCCCCCCTACCCTGTTCTCCTCCTGAAGGTGCTGCTTTTCCTCCAAAGCTTCACCCATGTTCAGTTGATCCAGGATGCTAATGATACATTTCTTGTGCACCTTCCACTTTATGAACCGGGTTGCCAAGTGTGTCAATGTGTCGTGCACTCTGTCCAAACAAGCCATGTTGGCGATTAGGTCTCAGTTTCTCTATATCTTACTCCAGGCCCTCTCTGACTTCTTCTATAATTTTGCCTTCATAGCGGACAAATATTCATACATTTTGGGGGTCAGAGTCTTTGCCCACTCCTGTGACTGAGGTGCAGACCTTGCTTCAGTTCCAACCACTGGGGCAGAAATGGACATGTTGCCAGGTCATCCTCATGCCATCTGATCAGGATTATCAACTACACTGACCTCTGATATGTCTTCTGTAGAATCTTTAAAATTATTAACAAACTGCAGTACTGTTTCCAACCCACTGGGTAGCACTGTTGCATTAGCAGTGTTGCATTGGCTGTGCCCTGTGTGCCGTTCGCCAGCAATTGCTAACTTTGACCATCAGATGGTATTGCACACTTGTGATTCTCCTAAGAGCCCTCTAATGGACTGATGAAAACTGAAACACTTTCTCTAGTTAGGAGGGCTAATTTGCTTTGAGCTCATGTTTTCAGCAGTTTTGGGCTATGGGACTGTTGGGGTTAGCTGGTATAGTTAGTCCAGTAGCCACTGACTATTTAGCAGAGTGCATAAAGCTTCTAGAGCACGAACATATCCAACCACGGTAACAAAGCTTAGAGTGCCACAAAGTTATACAGAGCCACATTTTCAGTTTAACAGACTAATTTGTTGTTGTTGTTCAGTCGCACAGTCGAGTCCGACTCTTCGCGACCCCATGGACCAGCTCCCGCCAGGCCCTCCTGTCTTCCGCCGTCCTCTGAGGTTTGCTCAATTTCATGTTCGTTGAATCGATGACACTGTCTAACCATCTCATCCTTTGCCGTCCCCGTCTTCTTTGACCTTCAATCTTTCCCAGCATCAGGGACTTCTCCAGTGAGTGCTCCCTTCTCATTGGGTGGCCTAATGCACCCTGGGGCTGGCCATCAGGCATGTGCAGAGATAGGAATTGGACTAATACTAGTCTCTTTATTCTAGAACTACAATCTAGATAGGAAATATGAGAGATAGGATAGTATTCTACTCTAACTAACTAAGGATGGACTCAGATGGTGAGAGGTCATCCGAGTCATGGTGCCAAGACGGGGGACAGTGTGTCCTCCCTCTTGTTTCATGCAGGAGGGAGATGTTCTGGGGAGAGAATGAATGGGAGGAAGTTGTTGCCTGAGATCTCCATTCTACATATCAAATGGATAGTGACAGGAGAGTAAACACAGGAAGGAAAGGTCAGTGTGACTAGCTCTCTGTCTCTCTTGCCATGAAGTCTGGAGGCTGAGGCAGGGGACACTGCCTTCACTTCCAACAGGGAATCTTTGGCACTAGCCTTTTCCCTTATACTCTGATGGAGCTGAATAAAACATGTGCTTGTCAAGAGTGTACTGAAACTTGGGTTGGACTTTGTGAGGCTTGCAGGTATAACACGGACAACAACCACGTTTGCAAGTCAGTAAGCTGGGAGTGCTGGCTGCCTTTGCCCCACAAAGGAGCCTGGGCAGGAGCTGCTGGGGGCATG
>NW_015174950.1:134171-138097 GCF_001447785.1 Gekko japonicus | reverse complement strand
ACATGGCTACCCATCTTGACCTATCTTCAAAAATAAAACATTAATTCTTTTCAAGATTAATAGTGAACCTGATTTAGGCTGCAGTCACACTCCAGTCACACTAAATAATCCACTTTCAATCCACTTTCAAACTGGATTTTTACTTTGTGAACTGACAAAAGCCAGTTGGAAAGTGCATTGAAAGTAAATTATTTTGTGTGTATGACCGCAGCCTTTGTAGTTTTAAACAGTAAGTTAAATACTCACTTATACATTAGTCGATTAAGTATGCAGATCTTGTTACTTAAACATTGAGTTACTATTGTTATTTACATAACTACTATGAAAGTATAAGGGGCCACAATTTTATATCCTTGCCTTGAGTGCAAAATTATCTAGTTACAGCTCTCTAGGACAAGCTAGCTTTACTTGAAGTCGCAGTAGTTTAAAGTTCAGCATTATGGTTCAGCTCTCATGGTTGGAACTTCTCCCCATTGTCCCTCATTATGTGGACAAAATGGAGTCGCTAGACACATGCTCAGTCCTCCATAGCTTGTGCCCATCCAAACAGCTGCTCCAGATGGAAGAGGAAATAGAAGAGAACTTTTTTTCTGTGTACTGAGACTTTATAACCTTCCTTGAGGAGTCCTTCCCACCTTGGGGCTATTTTGATCTTCTTGCCTTGAATACATTCTAGCAATTAAGCTGTTTCCCTCTCTGTCCCTTTGGGTGTCACCGTCCGCCAAGGTGTTAGGTGGTAAATTATCCTGTTTCGGCCAGACTCATTAGCAAAACCAAGAGCTTGAATGCTCCAGTCCAGAGGCAGGACAAAGTGAAAAGGCCTTCTCTGTTTGTGCCTCTAGAGAATGGATTGTCACCATTTTGAAGCAGGGTTGTCAGTTTTCAATTACAACTCATTTCCAGATGACAGAGATCAGTTCGGCTGGAGAAAATGGCTGCTTACAAGGGTGAACTCTATGGTATTATACCCCACTGAAGCCCCTGCCCTCCCCAAACACCACCTCCCCCAGGCTCTGACCACAAATCTCCAGGAATTTCCCAGCCTGGAGTTGACAACCCTTATTTTGAAGGCTGCGTCTTTGCTGAATTCATGCTCTATATCCAGGTTTGAAAAGTGCAAGGCCTCCAATGGGAAAAAACCAACAATGGCTGCAAGATCTCTTTCACACCTTTGGAGAATGTAATTCATATTCTCTTCCATTGTTATTTTAATTCATTCTGGTGTTGGTATCTCTCTCTTTTTGCTGACTTGGCAATGTTTTGATTCGCTTCGGTATGTTTGTTGGGCTTTCACAAGAAGCGAAGGCATTTGTGTTTTGTAACCAGATAATTGGAAGTAGGAAAATTGGCTCCTCTGTGAACTATTGAAGTTTTAAACATAGCAATATCAAGGTGGCGGCACTCTGTTGAGGGGGAAAGCTATTCATGGAAATAATGGCATTTTTACACCACCAATGAATGGGTGCTACCAGGTTGTTCAGGTGATAAAAACTGCAGAATGGGATACGTGGCAGGGAGGAGGAGGAGAAGGGGAAGCTTCCATATAAAGCGGCACAAAACAACAAAATATAGTCACACAGACTCTGCAGGAACGTGCTCCTTATTAATATGGTCCCCTTAGTAAATGAGAAATAAAAGCCCTGGCTACTGTGCTAATACTGCTAATCAAGGAAATGTTTCAAAAATAAAAACATCCTGCTGTAATGGAAATGGCTCCCCAGAGTAAACTCTTTTAATGGGGTATCCGTTAGGCGGATTTTATTTCTCTGCATTGTTGAGGTATGGAAACAACCATAACTTGCCGTATTGCCACACATAAGAAAGTCAGTGAAGCGAGGATTGTTGATGCTGTGTTGGTCTCTGGATGGACAGCAATCCTGTGGAATCTGCTTCATATCTACTTTAGGTTCGTTCAGCTAAAGCGATGCCATGAGGACGGTCCCTATACGATGGCCACATCTCAGTTGTACTGTTTTCACTTTAAAACATGTTGTTCCCAGTACCTGTTTGAGGGAAACCGCAAATGGCCCACTTTACCACATGATAAAAAATATGTGGATGGAACTCCCATCTCTGATGGAGGAGGGGGACTGACAAAGAAAGCCTGAACACTATTCCATCTTAGGGCCAAATAGAATAAGAAGAGAAGGTTTTTATACCCTGCTTTTCTCTACCCGAAGGAGTCTCAAAGCAGCTTACAATCACATTCTCTTCCCCTCCCCACAGCAGGCACCTTGTGAGGGAGATGGGGCTGAGAGAGTTCTGAGGGGACTGTGACTGCCCCAAGGTCACCCAACAGGCTTAGTGGGGAGGAGTGGGGAATCAAACCCTGCATCCCAGAATAGTGTCCGCAAGTCTTAACCGCTATACCACACTGGCTTAAATAAGGCAAAGCAAAATTAAACAACATGCTCCACAGCCCCAAGAAGTGAAAAGCTTCAGGGGCACCACTGACTTGGGGTGACGCCTTTTGGAGGACAGATCATTGGAGACTTAGGACATTTTGGTAGTGCTTGCTGTATTGGCAGCATGGGCACATTCAGAGAGACAAGTCTTACAGAGCAGCAGATCGAATAACCCATATTGGGTCCCAGAGAGAGAGAGATCCTGCACCCTGCAGGTGTTTCAGCCAACTCACAGTGGTGACTGTAGGGTTGCCAGGTCTTACCTGGGTCCTGGCAGGGGGCTCCAGCCCAGCTCCTGGAGTCTTCTGGCATACGGGCAAAGTGTGAGCACTGCAATGACGTCATCCGGAAGTGATATCATCACGCCAGGCATGTCATACAGGGGCACGCTCTAGCATTTGGGTAAAAAGCTCTTTGGTCACTATGGAGTTTTTACCCAAATGCTAGAGCGCCCCCCACGCGACATTGCTGGCATGATGACATCACTTCCACGTGATGTCATTGTGACAGGGCTCTTTGGGGGTGGGGCTCCTCCTGCCGGTCAGCTGACCACCGCCGGTTTGGGGGTGGCAGAAAGCGGGGGGAAACCTGCCCCCATCGGGGTTTTTTTTTTGGCAACCCTAGGTGACCATCTGCTACTCTCTTTTCCAGAATCTAAACTGTGCTTTCTTTCTTTTTTCTCACCCATGCACTGAGAGGGGGGAATCCTCCCTGAGCCCTGCTGGCCTGCTTGACCAGAGCCACCCACTGGGGGGGGGATACCTATAGTCAGGTCCAGTTTCAGGTTCTGGAGGGGCCCCAGCAGAGTGCCCAGGGCTCCCCTCTGGTCTTCTAACCACCACCAGGCCCACCCACATCCCCACCAGCCTTTGTGCGTTTCCCTCCGCTGCTTGCTTGTGAGCCTTCCCACTGGCCGAATATCCTTTCCCCAGTGCTGCCGGGTGGTGCGTGCAGATGGGGACACACACCACCACTTTACCCACCAGGCAATGTGTGGTTATGGGGGCTCAGCAGCAATGGCCCCTGCGGCAGCCGGCCCATCTCAGGGCATGTTGACGCCAGTCCTGTCTATAGTATTGCCAAGTCGGTCATTCTGCTGCAGCGGGGGACAGTAGCAGCCCTGAAGAAAATCCATGTTCTGACACAGGACCAGTGTTCCTGCACAGAAGCCATGAAGAAATCTCTTCTTCACCACGTAGCACATTCCTCCCCCTCCCCCTAAGCCATTCTCAAACAAAGACTGTTGCCCAGCCAAAGACAATAGCAGCGATTAAGCCTTCCCACCACCCATCCAGATAACACCTCGACCAAGCATCGAATCGTTAATATGAAGCACCGGTCCTGCAATGTGATTGGATCCCTTCACCCTCTCCTTTGTCTCACCCCCTTCCCCCAGAGGTGTCACTCCCTGCCGACCATCAATTTTCAATGGCCCAACTGTCAATCACTTTATGTCCCGCATCCAGAGTATAGCTTTTTCTTAATACTTCCTGGGAACCAATGACCACATGGCCTCAGGTC
>NW_015174950.1:131395-131561 GCF_001447785.1 Gekko japonicus | reverse complement strand
CCTGCTGCCCGGCCCTTCATCTACCTTTTCGACACAGCCCAAATACATCCCAACACAAGCCATGGCGCTATCCTTATAGTCAATGAGTGAAGAGCATAAGAGATAGGATGTAATCTCATTAAGAAAAGGAGAGAGAACTTGTGACTAATTAAAAGCCACTGTTTAC
>NW_015174950.1:121894-130986 GCF_001447785.1 Gekko japonicus | reverse complement strand
CTCATCTGTATATTAAGCGACACACCCCTAATGTAGCCAATCCTCCAAGAGCTTACAGTAGCTCCTGTAAGAAGAGCTCTGTAAGCTCTTGGAGGATTGGCTACATTAGGGGTGTGTGGCCTAATATGCAAAGGAGTTCCTGCTACAAAAAGAGCCCTGCCTGAGAGAGTCCACCTTCCAAAGTGGCCATTTCCTCCATGTGAACTGATCCATGTCGCCTGGAGATGAGTTGTAAGAGTGAGAGAGCTCCAGCCACTGCCTGGAGTTTGGCACCCCTCGTTAACAATCACACACAGCAAGGACCTTTCTGTGGGGACACTTGCCCTGTGGAATTCTCTTCTCAGAAGGGTCTCCAGCCACTGCCTGGAGTTTGGCACCCCTCGTTAACAATCACACACAGCAAGGACCTTTCTGTGGGGACACTTGCCCTGTGGAATTCTCTTCTCAGAAGGGTTCCTTAGTACTGTTGTGGGGCCTTTAAAAGGTGTGTGTGTGTGTGTGTGTTTAAAATAACCTTGTTTATCCAGGCAATTAGGTGCTAATGATTTATTTATTTTGGATTCCGGCTAATGACTGTATTATTATTATTGTACCTCTACTACAGTGTTTTCACTGGGTGCTTTTGGTCCAAGGACTTTTGCTTTGATATGTCTGTTTATCATTCCGCTGGTTTATGTGCCTGAAATACTGCATCTTTCAGGAACGTTCCGATTTCAAAATGAAATGTGGCATGTATGTTCGGAACGCAATTTGATATCTCCTGTTCCAACCCCAGCTCAATCCCCTACAGAGGAGGGTGGGGAAGGAAGGAAAATGCAAATGGCAATGAAATGAAGTATCTGACTTGAAGATGGAATGAAAACTCTAGTGCATGTTCAGGACATAAGTCGTCAGTTCAGCTTCAAATCCCAGCTTGACCCCAGGGGCCAGGAAAGACGTAAAACACATCCCAAACCTGTAGACCGGGGATCCCCAAACACAATACAGTAGGTGCCCACCTGGCACATGCCAGGAAATGCATGGTGCCATGTTGGGGGCCCCTGGTGCATCATACCATGTCAGGGACCCCTGCTGTAAAGCAAGGGTCCCCAACCTTGTTGAACTTAACCCACACTTTTGGAATTTTGAGAAAGGTTATGGGTGTGCAAACTGTGGCAGATCTAATGGACTTCAGGAATTGGTCACTTGAGAAAAAAGTGGGAGGAGCTGAGTTCCTGCACAGGTTCCCACTGGATGATACAGTTCATCAGGTATGGGGTCCTCGTTCACACAGGCCTTTGTGTATAAAAAAATAGCACCTTGATTGTGATCCCAAAGCGGAGAGGCAGGAAGTGTAAATGAGACTGAATCCGGGTTCTCAGACATCTAGTCAGTAAACAAGTAGCTGCATTCCATACCAATTGAAGCTTCTTAATTGCCTTCAAGGATGGTCCCACAGAGCTCATTACAGTAGTCCAGCTCTGAAGTTACAGAAACATGGATCAAGGTCGCCAGCTTGGCAGAGTCCAGATAGGCAGGTGGTTTCTACAGTAACCTCAACTGAAAGAATACACTTCTCGCAACTGCATTAACTTGATCTTCCAAGAACAACAAAGGGCCACTCTAGCAAGATTCCCGGGCTCTTTACTCAGTGAGATGCTCCCCCACTCCCAAGATGGTCTCCCTGCCTTCTGCGATCTCACCACCAAAGAGGGCATCTGGACCACCAGCCTCAGAATTGGGAAGGAGAGGGCATTTGTTCAAGCACCTGGGTCCTCTTCCTTCCCCGTGTTGGCTCTCCACCCACCCTGGGTCTGAGCTCAGTCTGGTGCTTCCTCCCTGGCTGAGTGTGGTGCCTTCCCTTTTATTGGACTCTCTGGCCCCACCCCCACCTGGCCTGTCACCAATTCCTTTTTGCCTGCTCCATCTGGTTGTCTAGAAAAGGACAGAAAAGCCTTCCCTGCCTCTTCCCCTTACTGCCTGTCTCCTTCCCCTGGCTGCTCAGGGCCGCCTCTTAGCCTATCCCATCCTGGCCTTCCTCAAGTTCAAGCTCAGCCTTGCCTTCTGACCATGTCCCTCCCTACCACTGCCTAGCTCCCTGCCTTGTTCTTGGCTGTGTCAGAGCGATCTGCACAGGTCCCAGTTGCTGCCCTCTCCCAGTCTTCCTCAGTTGGGTGAGTCAGGGGCAGGGCCGTGGCCATCCTCAGCTTGGGCAGCTGGGGTGAGGTCGAGTTGGACCTGGGTGTTGACTTCCCAACACTGAATTGATCAGAAACTCTACCCCACCTAGGGTGGCTGAAGCAATCCACATCTTATGACAAGTATTACCTCTGTCTCCTCTGGATTCAACTTTAGCCCATTATTCCTTCAGCCATTTGACCATGGCATCCAGGCAGTGGCCCAGAAGAGACACTGCAGTGTCCAGTGGCTTATTCAAAGAAATATGGAGATGGGTGTCGTCAGTATTCTAATGACACCTAATCCCAAAACTCCAGATGGTCTCATCTGAAGGTCTAGCATATAGATTAAACAATGTTGGCAAAAGAATCAACCCCTGTGGAATAAAACCTACACTAGGGGTGTCAAACGTGCAGCCCGTGGGCCAGAGGGCTCAGAACCGGCCCCCAAGCAACTTCCTTCTCCTGCTTCCTTTTCCTGGGATGCTGCTGCTGCAGCCATACCCTAGCTTGATTTTTTCCCAGCTCCCTCAGTGGCTCTTTGCTTCCTGCCTCTTGCCTCCCTCCGCCCCCCCTCTCTCTCACACACAGAGAGAGAGAGAGAGAGCGCTTCATGGCTACTTTGTGCTGGAGAGATACAAAAACAAGCCTCCCTTCTCCCCTCTCTCACTCTCTCACACACACAGAAAGACAGAGAGAGCTTCGTGGCTGCTTCGTGCTGGAGAGATACAAAAACACCACCACCCCTTTTTCACACACATTTCTGCTTCTTTCTCCAGGGCTGCTCCTCCTCTTTTTTTTGGTGGGGGGGAGGAAAGAGAGAGGGGGAAAAACAAAATCGGAGTCCCATGGCAGCTTTAAGACCAACAACATTTTATTCCAGGTATAAGCTTTTTGTGTTCAAGCACACTTCTTGGGTGGGTGTGAGGGAGGGAGGGTGGATTCGTCTGACAAGCACAATGTACGTTGAGGAAATTATTTTGGCTTATTCTGAAAAGGTAAAAAAAAAAAAGGTTGGATTTTTCTGTTCCTATCTGGATTTGTTTTCTTTCAAAAAGACCCTGATTAGGAATTAGAACTCTTGGATTGATTCTTATATCTTGGAGAGTGGAGTGATTTCGGATGCCAAATGATAATAGCACACATTGGAAAACTAGGTCTCAATCCAGTCCAGGAGGATGCAATTCAGCAGTCTCTAATCTCCCTTTGAAATTCCTTTGTAAGAGCACTGCTGCTACTCTCAGGTCAGCAACTGAATGTTGTGGTTTCTAATGTCAGACGTATGTCCATTTATTCTTTGCATCCTCCTGGACTAAATCCTCCTGGATGAAACTGAGACCTAGGTTTCCCATCTCATTACCAACACTAGTATCTCCACGCCTACTATCCCTCTTCATATCACACCTAATCCAATAACTCCTGCTATTGCCATTCAACATCTGAAATCACCTTTATAAAGTTTAAATCTCTGGTACCGCCTGTTACATTTTATAGCACGTATGGCCCAGCCCAACAAAGTGACATTTATGGCCCTTGTAACAAATGAGTTCAGTACCTCTGTCCTACACCAACAATTCTGAGTCATCCACAGCTAGTCTCTGAATGTGTCCAGATAAGAATGACTGGACTGGTATACAGTCACTAACAAACCCCCTCTTCTCTCACACACCTCTCAATAAAAGATACCACATCTGCTTTGGGGGAGGAAGGAAAAATACAGAATATTCTGTAATGCAACAATCTGAAACAATCTCAAACATTGGTGGTGGCAGGAAGTGCCATCAGGTTGCAGCTGACTTGTGGTGAGTCCGAAGCGTTTCCAAGGCAAGAGACAACCAGAGGTTGGTTTGCCATTGCCTGCCTCTGCATAGCAACCCTGGACTTCCTTGGTGGTCTCCCATCCAAATATTAGCTGGAGCTGACCCTGCTTAGCTTCTGAGATCTGCCAAGACTGGGCCAGCCTGGGCCGGACAGGGCAGGGCTTTAAATGTTATGCTTAACTAATACATTAGAACAGGGCTTTTTTTGTAGGAAAAGCCAAGCAGGAACTCATTAGCATAAAAGGCCACACCCAACAGCAGAAACGTATTGTCTTATTAAGCCACACCCCTGTCAGCACAGGTCATTAGCATATGAGGCCACACCCCGTGTTACCAGAAGTGTGCTCATCCAGCCACACCCGCCTTTTGCTTCTTATTCTGTTTACCTTGTTTGTGGTCAAAACCCAGGGCTTTTTTTGTAGCAGGAACTCCTTTGCATCTTAGGCCACACACCCCTAATGTAGCCAATCCTAATGAGTTTCTGCTGTTGGGTGTGGTCTATTATGCTAATGAGTTCCTGCTGGGCGTGGCCAACTCAGGAGCCAGCCGGAACTCCGTTCCTGTGCGTTCCTGCCCAAAAATAGCCCTGCATTAGAATAGATTCATGTAGGTAGCCATGTTGGTCTGAAGCAACAAAACAAAGTTTGAATCCAGCGGCACCTTCTGAAGAAGTGTGTGCGCACACTAAAGCATGTACCCAGAGTAAAACTTTGTTGGTCTTAAAGGTGCCACTGGACTCAAACTTTGTTCTAATACCTTAGAAGTTTGTGCATGCCCGAAGAGCGAAAACTCAAGTCTTTGATGGTAAGAAATCAGGGCTGTTTGTCATAATACAAAATCCCCACCTGGAACGCCGTTTGTAAAAGGGATTTTTCAGCATGTGCAAACGCAATCAATGGGATCAGAAGGATTCTAAAGAGTCACATCCTGCAGCACAGAACAAGAGCCTGAAAAGAGGAAAGCATCGGCTCAGATGTTGTCCCCAATTGCCACCTCCCAGGCTTGCCGCAGAAGCCGTTTCATTTCCCCCCAGTTGGCCTTTGTTTCCTTTGTGAACTGATGTGTAATTTATTTATCTAGAGAGAAGTTTGTCTTCCGTGCACCAGCTGCTGTTAAAGGAGCACTGCCTTGCCTTCCCCCTCTGTGTGTTTTATGGTTCCAAGGGAACGTGCGAGCTGGCAGCTCAGCATGGAGCTGTGCCTTGAAAGAAAACGAGACGCTTCCAGCTCTCCAGTCCGTCCATCTCGTCCGGGTGGCTGATGCCCCTGACATTCATTTCGTTTCATTTGTTCATTTGCACCCCACCCTCCTCCTCAACTGAGGACCCAAAGTGGCTTACAGCAACCAAGGTAACAATAATGTGAGAACAAAGAGGAGACGTGAAGGTGGAAGACTTCTAAATGCAGACCAGATTTCTCCCCTCCCCGCACATGAACACAGGAGGCTGTGTCATACTGAATCAGATCCTTGGTCCACCAAAGTCAGTATTGTCTATTCAGGCCCCGGGCACATGGGCCGGATATCACAGCGGGGAGGCGTGGCTAATTGCCCCGGCGCAGTTTGATCCGCAATTACGCGATCAGAGGCACCGGTGGCACACCACAGGTCCTTTCCTTGGCACCGGCGGGTAAACGACGGACCGGAGGGGAATGCCGCGCGCTGGCGCGATCACACCACGGGCGTCTGGAGGCAGCACGTGGCAAACGATTACTAGTACCTTGGAGGTACTCGTTTTTAAATGTGCATTGTCGGCGGTAAGCCACGGGTGTGCTCCACTTCCCAGATGTTGGGGTGTGATCGCGCCCGGATAATCCGCCCACCTTCTGTGCGTCTCCCGTGGCAACTTTGCCATGTAACCGGGGCCTATGACTGGCAACTGCTCTCCAGGGTCTCAGGCAGAGGTTTTGCACGTCACCGACAGCTAGGGTTGCCAGGTGCTTACTGGCTGCCAACGAGGGGCTCCAGGCTGCTCCTCGGGATCTTCTGTCGCATGCCCGATGTGCCCGGGGAGATGACGTCACCTGGAAGTGACATCATCATACTGGGCACGTCATGCAGGGAACAATCTAGCATTTGGCCCAGAACTCTATGGTTTTTAGGTAAATGCTAGAGCGTCCCCCATGCGATGTGCCTAGTGCCATGACATCACCTCCGAGTGATGTCATTGCGCCAGGCACATTGGGTGCGACAGGGCATCGGGGGGATGTCAGTCCTAATGGCTGCCAGATCCTTTCCACATGGAGATGGTGGGGATTGAACCTCGGACCTTCTGCATGCCAAGTAGATGCTCTACCTCTGAACCACAGCCCCGAGCCCCTTCTTGCTGTGCTAGACTATGACCCTCAGGTTAAAAAAAATTGTTTCCACATCCAGGTCTTAAATATCTGCACAGGAGAGAGAGAAACAGCCTTGATGTCACAAGCTGGCGGCCATCTTCCCACGATTCTCCCTCCTGCGGGAACTATGTGTTAGCTCCCTGACATCCCCTTCTATTGAAGGTATAGCTTGGCTTCTGAAAGGAGTAAGTCCAAGCACCCTTCATTTTAATAGCACCCCAAAATCACACATTTTGGGCACTTGGTCTGAAAATGAACCCAAAATGGTTTTGGTGTCACACAATGTGGATGCCAGCAAAGACAGGCCAGAGACATGTCTGGGCAGCAATTCTGGAAGGTGTAAATGGCATGGGTTTGTCCGCTAACGATCGCCCCCCCCTCCCCACTTTGAAACTATGCAATGGCAATAATGGGTCTCCAGGTAAAGACATTGTTTCACCTTAAAAAGGCTTGGCCTTTCCTGACCTATTTACCATAACCACTTAGCACCTTTCAGCTATCCCTGGCAGCTTCCCCTTCCAACAACAGAGGGTCATCAAGCAATCAATAGCTATATTCATGAAAAATAACACAAACTTCCCAGGTCTCTGTTCCTGGGAACGCTGTTCAGTCTTCCCCAAAAACATTGTTTCCCCTTTAGCTCATCCCATCGGGTATTGTTTCATGAGTGCAATCATGTCACCATGCCCTCAGGTCGCATTCTGCCCTATAACTGGACACGCTCAGCCGCATTGCGGTGTATGTGTCTTGGCTGCCTACTGACAGCTCACCCCCAAATTTGTTTGGGTCTCCTTCTGTCCTCGCTGTGTGGAACGCTGGTTTGTTTCACAGCCTGTTCTCTGCAGACCTCAGCTCTTCTGGACTGGTAATTATAATTTCCGCAACAACCTCCTTTTATTCCCACTCCTACCTGTATTTCTATTAGCTTGTGTGTGTTGTTGTTGTTTTTTACTGTGTGCTTTTAATTCCGTATGTGAGCAATTTATTGGTATTTTCCTCTTTCAATAAAAAGAACCTTTCTTAGTTAAGCCACTGCCTAGTTAATTTCCAAGAGTTTCTCCAAGGAAAAAAATTCCCATAAAAGGTGGTGGAGATCTCGCTCTTACCCCCTCTCGCAAAGCTGTCTCCTTCACTAATTCCCGCAATTAAATAGGAGACGCCCCCCAGTTTTGGTAACATCTGATCTTTGTGGTCAGCTAGAAGTTCACAGGGAGTTTATTATAATATTCCCAAGCCTGTCTAATTCATTGGCAAAGGAAACATTCTGGAGGGGTTAAATTTGTTGTAAACAAATAAACAGTCTTGTTGCATCATAAGGGCTATCATATTTATTGCGGCATACATTTTTTTATATAAGACAGAGACTACTTGGTCAAAATGCAACAAATTGGTTACCTAAGTAGATAGGCAGGTATAAAGCCCTGAACACAGCAGAAGGGGGAAAACAATTCTGTTATTATTGTTACTTTATCCTCCGCCCAAGCAACACAATCAGATCCATTGAGCACATTTTGTATTCATTGGACTGGATCCTGTATTTCTTTGAGCTGCTGTTGATGTGTTTTGCATCTAATCCAGTTTTCTTCTGACCTTTGCAGTTAAGAAAGAAGATCACTGGGAGTTTATTATGACCCTACTCCCCAGTCTCTGAATGCAAAATCCAATCAGTGTGGGTGTGACCTACTCCCTACTAGCTGCCATGGGTGATGAATAGAACTAGTCAGATTAAGAGTGTCAATGAACTCCTAGAGAGAGACAATTACCTTCTGGAGCAAGCCAAAGTCACTTCCAGGAATGGCTGAGACCAAATCCCACAATGTTAAATTTCCTGAAGAACTCCTGTGGTGGTGCGTGGAGGAGAAATTCTCTAACTGCTAGGATTTCCAAGTCCAGGCCTCGATAAAAACCCTTTCAGCTTTTACTTTGAGTATTAGGGGAAACTGTTTCCATGCCATTAAAAAAAAGCTGGCACAAAATTCATACAAAAGATCTCTGCAGCCACAGCAAATTAAATCCTGAGATCCAATAGCCTCTGGTTCCAAACTCTGCTTGAGTTAAATTCCAAACTCTGCTTGAATTTATTTTCTAAAGAGTACTGAGGCCAAGGCACATTCCACAGGAGCATCCTGTTTCAGTATTACTTGTATCCTTTGCTTGTATGTAGCAGTTCTTTGTAGAACTGCTTTCTACAGTGTTAGGGTTGTCAACCTCCAGGTGGCACCTGGAGATCTCCCACCATTACAATTGATTTGCAAACAACCAAGATCAGATCCCCTGATGGTGGCTTGGGAGGGTGGACTCTCTGGCATTATACTCTGCTGAGGTCCCTCCCCTTCCCTTACCCCACCCTCCCCCAAGCTCCCAGTATTTCCTTTTTCAAAAAAAAATAAATCTTTATTTACCCTTTTCCTTCTTAATTCACATTAACTTACCTTCGTCTTTCCAGTCATTGCGTCTTATTTAACATTTACACATTTCCATTCTTTTATACATTTGAGTCAAAGTCAAATACCTTTTCTTGGCATACAATATTAGAAGCAATTCCCAATATTAATACAATCCAATTGACATTATAAAATAGATAGTCGTGGTAAACCATTCCGAGGATATATCAGGCCTATAACATAACTCAAGTTCTCACAAGATAGATTTGGCCATACAAAAATGCCTGAGTTGTAAAGTAAATTTAAATTCTAAACTTTAAAATTGAGTTTTTAAATTTATAAATTAAGACTCATTAATGTGATCAGGGTCATTCTTCCGTTTTATAAAACCATGAA
>NW_015174950.1:114959-121803 GCF_001447785.1 Gekko japonicus | reverse complement strand
ATAATAATAATAATAATGATAATAATGATGATGATGATGATGATGATGATGATGATGATGATGATGATGATGATGACCATAAGCACTGTAGCAAACACAAAATGAGCATAAGCATTGTATCATGAGCATAAGCATTAAGCCCAAGCATATGCATTGAGCTTAAGCATTGTATAATGAATATAAGCATTATAGCAAACACAAAATGGAGGAAAGGGGAGGTAGGGCTGCCAGGTCCTATCTTCTCCCCGGTGGCCCGGTGGGGGGATTAGGAGGTGTTCCAGGAGGGGATATGGCCACCCCCAATGCAATGATGTCACTCTGTGTGATGTCATCACGCCCCTGCTTTTTTCCTATCATTTAAAGGGGAACTTCCCTTTAAATGGTTGGGGGGGGGAGCAAGGACCAAGCCCTAAGGGGAGCTGGGCCCTGTACCACCACCAGCCACAGCTCCAGCAGAGAAACTCCTTCCTCCACCATCAGAGAGTCAGGAAGTAGCCACCTGAGACTCTTTTCCCAAAGGACAACTTTTATTGATTTGTCATACCATATTTGGATTGCTATGAGCAACTATGACAGCCAGTTTTGGCTGCCAAGCTAGATAAAGATACAATCAATCAATACATGCAGTAATAAGAATATATACATATAACAGTGAGTGGCTTAACGGGTCCTGAAGTTTCAGAGCTGAAATCTGAATGTATTAGGTATTTTGAGATAATTGTTTTATCTAGGAAATGTGTATAAATATAGTGGAGGCTTCTTGGAAAAGGGCAGATATCAACAGAGAAAAACAGGTGAAAGTGGAGAAGAGAAACTAGACTGGGAGAAACATGGTTATCAGAAAGCAGGGAAGGGGGGAAATGTTTGCTGGCACTCCATTATACCCTATGGAGACCGGTCCCCATAGGGTCTAATGGAGAATCAATCCATTAAATGTGACGGCCCCTTTAAATGTGACAGCCAGAACTCCTTTCGGAGTTCAATCGTGCTGTTTGGTGTAGTGGTTAAGTGTGCGGACTCTAATCTGGGAGAACCGGGTTTGATTCCCCACTCCTCCACTTGTACCTGCTGATGTGACCTTGGGTCAGTCACAAGCTCTGGCACAGCTGTCCTTGAAAAAGAGCAGTTTGTGTCAGAGTTCTCTCAGCCCCACCCACCTCACAGGGTGTCTGTTGTGGGGAGGGGAAGGGAAAGGAGTTTGTAAGCCGCTCTGAGACTCCAAGTGAAGGGCGGGGTATAAATCCAATCTCTTCTTCTTCTTCTTCTAAGTCCTAATATTTTCTTATCTTTTCTTATCTCACTATTTAATGTTTCTAGTGCGAATATAAATAATAAAGGCAAAAGTGGACAACCCTGCTGTGTTCCTTTTTGTATCTCAATTTGCGAGGATGTGTCTCTGTTTATAATTATATTAGCATATTGTCTGTTATATAGCGCCCAAATCATTGTTAAGAACAGTGGTCCGCATCTCCAGCTATTTAATTTATGGAGTACAAATTCCCAAGACAAATTATCAAAGGCTCTGAAAAAGCCAGGCTCCCAGTATTTCCTAATCCAGATCTTCCAACCCTATTAGTCTTTACTGGTTTCTGCTAGTCCCCAGCTAAAAGGATCAAGTGGTAGGTGATGTGAAAGACCTGAGACCCTGGAGAACTACTGCTGCTCTGAGTAGACAATACTGACCTTGATGGACCAATGGTCTGATTGAATATAAGGCAGCTTCATGTGTTTCTGTTTTGCAAAGGAAGCATGGATGACTGCAGTACCAAGAAATGGATAATCAGGGTGAGGAAAGAACTGGGGAGATGTGTCTTCCACATGGATCTATGTGGCTTCTCTGTTGCTAGGGTAGCCAGCCAATGGGATGGGGGGAATGAGTACCTGGTTGTGACATCCTCTTATTTATTTAGTTAGTTATTGTTTCTATTTGTATCTTGTCTTGCCAAGCATGCTGGCTCAAGGCGGCTAACAAAGTTAAAATAACGTAAACGATACAGGGATTAAAACAATTAATAAATACAGTACCAAGTTAAAAACAGCAACAATTCACAAATAAAACCAACAGATGATGGTGATAATCTAAATCACATCTAATGATAGGAGTAGCATCCAGCAAAGTCTAAAGCCAGAAGATGTTCCAGGACACATTCATCAGTGGCAGCCCCTAATTGAAAGCCTGGTGGAAGAGCTCCGTTTTACAGGCCCTATGAAACTGTAAAAGGTCCCGCAGGGCCCTGATGTTTTCTGGGAGCTCATTCCACCAGTATGGGGCCGCCACTGAGAAAGCCCTGGTCCTGGTGATGTTCAACCTGGCTTCTTTTGGACCAGGGAGGGTCAAACAATGTTGCGACCCTGACCTCAGTGCTCTCTGGGGCACATGTGGGAAAAAGTGGTCCTTCAAGTAGGCAGGCCCCTGACCCTCAAGTAGGCAGGCCCCTGTCTCTTGGCAGGACTGGGGAGATACAGACTTTCCTGTCTACGTGGCTTTCCTGCAATCTTTCCCAAAACATCTCAGTGAAGCAGGTTTGGAAAAGATCCTGGGGAAGGCAGGAGAAAACCAGGACGTACATGGAAGCACCACAATGCAGTGGGAAAGCAGGATATAAGCCCACTTCCCAGTAGCATCAGGGGCAACCAACACCTGTGTAAGGCCCCGGTCACAGCGTAGTCCCAGCGAGGCAACACGACAGTACTGTGTTACTGTGCATGAGCAGGTTGCGATCGACTGCTGGATGCCACAGGCTATCGGTGCGTCTCCAATCTGACGCCCGCCCATGCCACACATTTACCAGAAGCTACTACCTTTCCCCCAGTGCCTTTTAAATCCACTTCTTCGGATCGACAGTATGGGTTGGAGATGGGTGTGCTATGCTTCCCAGGTGTTGCCATATGATCGCGCCCGTTTGATGTGCCTTCAATCCATCTGTTTCGTGGGGCAAATCCTCCCATGTGACCGTGGCCTAAGTAACCCATGACCAAGCAAACAGCCAAGATGGTGCATCCCTCCTGGCTAAGAATATGGAATAACAGTCAGTTGGCAGTTGCTTGTTACTGCTACAAAAGGATTACACAAACTCCCAGCCTGATCTCATCTCACCCTACCCCAAATACTAGGTCTAGAATAGAAATGGACAGTGGCGGGATGTGTGTGTGTGAAAATCTGCAGTATATGTGTGTGCTAAGTGCCACCATGTTGCTTCCAACCAATAGTGACTCTATGAATTAATGACCTCCAAAAAGTCCTATTGTTATCAGCTTTGCTCAGGTCTTGCAAACTGAGGGCCAGGGGCTTCCTTGATTGAGTCAATCCATCTCATGTTGGGTCTTCCTCTTTTCCTGCTGCCTTCAGCTTTTCCTAGCACTGTTGTTTTCCCCAGTGACTCTTGTCTTCTCAGAATGTGACCAAAGTACAATAGACTCTGTTTAGCCATTTTTAGCTGCTAGGGAGAGCTTGGGCTTGATTTGGTCTAGGGCAGTCCGCGGTATTCAGAGGACGGCGGAAGACCGGAAGGCCTGGTGTGATCTGGTCCATGGGGTCGCGAAGAGTCGGACTCGACTGTGCGACTGAACAACAACAAGTCCGCGGTATCCGTAGGACTCTCCTCCAACACCACATTTCAAATGAATCTACTTTCTTCTCAGTTTTCTCCATTATTCAATTTTCACATCCTTCTATCGTAACAGGGATTACGATGGTATGAATTACCTTGATATTTGTTGTCAGCGACACGTCCTTATAGTTATGGGTCTTTTCTATCTCCTTCATGGCTGCCCTTCCCAGTATCAATCTCCTTCTGATTTCTTGGTTGATGATGGAACCAAGCTGTAGTGTATGCTGACCACCACCGGGGGCCAGCGAACAGCCAGAGCTTGGCTCTGGAAGAACAATAGGGACTAGGCTCCTAGTCCCTCCACTGGGGAACCAATGGGAACCATGGCGGGAGATTCAAACCCACCAATGGTGACCAGGGGTGTGTCCCCAGGTATGTATATAGTTGGCCTGCCGGCCGTTTGTCCTTGTTCGTGTTGTGTACCAAATAAAGCGTGCCATGCACCACGTGGTCGTCGGTCGTTTATCCATGCGGCAACCCACTACATAACACAAGCAATAGAAAATCTTGAACAATTTCAATTTCTTCACTGTCAGACTGAAAGTTGCATCATTCCCCAGTAGTCATTACTTTTGTCGTCTTGTTGTTCGGCTGTAATCCTACTTTGGCACTTTCTGCTTTAACCTTCATCAGTAGTCGTTTCAAGTCTTCATTCTCCAGTAATTTCAATTTATTTACAAAATAGACTCCTGATTTGAGTTTCCCCCCCCCCAACATACCAAAATAACGTGGACGGTACATATAAGAATATTTTAGAGAGAAACATCAGTACTTAACACCGTTTTACATTTAAAGTAATCACCGGATCCAGAAAGTATTCTCTGATGTTTCAAAAATGCAATGTCAAAATACAAGAACTAGCACTGTAAAAAATGTTACTGGATTTCTAATTGGTGTGAGATGCTGTTATGTGACTGGCTTATTCCCTTTTTCCATCCTAGAATCTGATTCCCAAAAGACAGGTCAAAACTAGGGCTGTGATCACACACAATAAATAATCCACTCTCAATCCACTTTCAGTGTTCTTTCCAACTGGATTTTGCCAGTTCACACAATAAAATCCAGTTGGAAAGTGGATTAAAAGTGGATCATTTAGTGTGGGTGACCGCAGCCTAGTATTCTTGTAGCATTTCTACTTCTTGATGTATATTTATAAAAGAAGGTTTTTCAAAGAGATATTTGGCAAGCAACCTACATCATCTGAACTTTCTTTACATGCTCACTCTGTATCACAGTAGGACAATAAAATGTATATATCATATATTATTTCTGACATATAATGGAATGACCATCCTCCTTGTGAAGTTTACAATGGAGAACACTGGAGGCCATAGTGTCCATGCTGCATTTGTGCAGGATGTTGTTATTTAATGGGGAAGGCACTCTGGACATGTTTAGATATACTATTTGCATTATTACTTCATCTATTTCAAGATTTGGCTCCTGCACTGAGAACAGAGTCTAGGACTGAACCATGGCAACAAACAAATGAGCCCTGTTGGACAGCTCTCCAGCACAAATTGAAATACCAGCCTATTTTCCCCCCCCCCCCCCCGCTTCTCCCAAGACTCCTTTTCAATAGAATCCGAGACAGGCTTACCCAACATTCCGGAAACAAAATCTGCTAACATTAAAACACGTACGCTCCTTTTAAATTTCTTGGCATGAATTGAGCTATTAAGGGCTTTAAAGGCGGTTGCTCCACTATGGCTGCTTGGTTGAATTGTTGATTTGTACCGATTCCTTTTTGCTTCGAAAACATTTTGAATCAGAATCCCCACTGTGTGGCACGTTGCTGGGGGAGGAGATTAATACACGATTAACTCCCGCCCCCAAAACACACAAACAGGAAAACAATACAAAGAACCAAATCAGGAAATTAAAATGAAAAGCCACAGGGAGCTGAACGCAACTCCCTCCCTCCCTTATCCCTACACTTCTTCAGCTATTTTGACAAACACAAGCTTTCTTCCTACAGCTTCCCTTCTTTTGATTAGTTCCCTCCGTATTGCCTCTGTGAAGAAATGCATTTTTTTTCCCTTTGGAGGTTTGAAATGAGCTTTAAAAGTTTTTAAAGCTTTGAGTTTTAAAAGTTTTTCCCCTCTCTCTGGGCTAGGGTTGCCAACCCCCAGGTCCCATCAGGGGTTCCCCTGCTTTTAGGGGCTTCACTCTGTCACTGGCCAGCTGGCTGGTGGGGGAAACCCCACCCCCAAACAGGGAAGTCGTTGTGTGATGCCCCCAATGCTTCTGGGTGGTGTCATCGCACCAGGGACGTCACACAGCAACGCTCTGGTTTTTGGGCAAGCTTTATGGTTTTGAAGGAAGACGAAGACAAAGACAAAGAAGAGGAGGAGGAGGAGGAGATTGGATTTATATCCCGCCCTTCACTCAGAGTCTCAGAGCGGCTTACAAACTCCTTTCCATTCCCCTCCCTACAACTGACACCCTGTGAGGTAAGTGAAGCTGAGAGAGCTCTGAGAGAACTGTCCTTGAGAGAACAGCTCTGACAGAACTATGGCTTGCCCAAGGTCATCCAGCAGCTGCAAGTGGAGGAGTGGGGAATCAAACCCGGTTCTTCCAGATTAGAGTCCGCACACTTAACCACTACATCAAACTGTGCAAAATTGCAAAGGTCAGGTGGTGGCGGGAAGTTACTGGGGAGAGAGAGAAGCCTCTCCAAGTGTTGAGAAAAGTATGGAGGGCAAGGTGGAATGGGGCCTGCAGGCCAAAGCAGGCCTGTTCCACCACAGCCTCCTTTCCACATTAGGAAGAAGAAGAGGAGGAGGAGGAGGAAGAGGAGGAGATTGGATTTATATCCCGCCCTTCACTCGGAGTCTCAGAGTGGCTTACAAACTCTTTTCCCTTCCCCTCCCTACAACGGACACCCTGTGAGGTACGTGAAGCTGAGAAAGCTCTGAGAGAGCTGTGACTGACCCAAGGTCACCCAGCTGGCTTCATGTGGAGGAGTGGGGAATCAAACCTGATTCTCCAGATTAAAGTCCGCCTCTCTTAACCACTACACCAAATCGGCTCTCAAAGCCACTGCTTGTACTGTTATACTGCCTAATAGGTTGGGCCATCCCTGAACGCAGGCAAGTTAGTAAAAAATTCGTAGAGATGGTGTCCTGAGCGAGATCTGTTTTCCCACAGACTGCTTCCAAATCTCACAGAAAAAAAGATCAGGAAAAGAGAGGCTGGTTTAATTTTACTTAAAATAGTGTTATGATTGGTAA
>NW_015174950.1:81557-114327 GCF_001447785.1 Gekko japonicus | reverse complement strand
GGGGAAGAAGAGGAGGAGGAGGAGGAGGAGGAGGAAGAGGAAGAAGAGGAGGAGGAGGAGGAGGAGGAGGAGGAGGAGGAGATTGGATTTATACCCCGCCCTTCACTCGGAGTCTCAGAGCAGCTTACAAACTCCTTTCCCTTCCCCTCCCCACAACAGACACCCTGAGAGGTAGGTGGGGCTGAGAGAGTTCTGACAGAGACTGCTCTTTTTCAAGAACAGCTGTGCCTATGGCTTGCCTAGGGTTGCCAAGTCGTTCTTTACTCACCGGCGGGGGAGCGTTCTCTCTGTCCGGGAGCTGCCGAGGTATGTGCGCGCGCGTGCCGCCAGAATGTCACAGGAAGTGATGCACGACGTAGAACATAGAGTTTTCCCTCCAACGATTGGGGCCACGCCCCCAACGTGCTCTACGTGGTTGCGTCACTTCCTGTGACACACCCACGCTGCGCTTTGGGGGGCGGGGTTCCCTCCAGGGCCCGATTCCGCGGCGGCAGAAATCGGGCCTCCAAAGCGGGGGTTTACCCGCCCCCACTTGGCAGCCCTAGGCTTGCCCAAGGTCATCCAGCAGGTGCAAGTGGAGGAGTGGGGAATCGAACCCAGTTCTCCCAGATTAGAGTCTGCACACTTAACGACGACACCAAACTGGCTCTACAGGGTCACCTAAATCAGCTGTGACATGATGACAGCACTCTCCCTGAACCAAATTGGAACAGAATGTGCATTGACTACTGTTTTATGCACATCTATACACACATGCAGCTTAAGTAGTAAGTGTCTGAATCCTATATCTTTGCTTACCATTATCTCTATGCACTGTGCAGGCAGTCCACTGCAGAGCTTACCTCCTCCAACACCAGGCACGTTTGCTTGTGTTAGACCAACATTTTCCAAGAAACCCCAAATTGCCTAATCTTCCTAATCTGTTTCCAAGGGCTACTCCATAAAGAAAGTGCAACCACAGAAGAGGCCCAGGAACACAGGCTGATTTAACCTATGAGGGGTAATGAACAAGCCCATATCAAAAGAGTCTTTAAGGTGCCTCAAGCCCAGGCTAAACGTGAGGAAACAGGGCCGGTATGGAGTGGTGGTTGTTGTTAGCCATGCAGTTGTGTTCGACTCTTGGCGATTCTGTGGGCCCGCTCTCTCCACGTTTTCTGACCCTGTACTGTTTGGTATGGAATACTGACAAGTAAGTGGCCACAACAGTACTTTTCATCTTGTGCTTCAAGTCCCCCAAGTGAGACAGGACCAGTGTTCTCTCTAAGCTGAGCTAGTGTGAGCCAGCTCACAGTTTTTTAGCCTCTGGCTCACACATTTTTGTCTTAGCTCAGGAAGGATGGCTCTTGAGCAAACTAATTTATGCAGTAGCCAAATCACCTGCTCACAACTCTAATGCCAGTAGCTCGCAAAGTAGAATTTTTGCTCACAGGACTCCATAGCTTAGAGGGAACATCGGACAGGACCAGTAAGAAACATAAGTTACCTTTGCCTTCACAGAAGACCTTCTTCGCAGCAGCAGACTAAGTCTGCTTCCGCATGGAACAGGCCTGTAGACAGGATTTTTTAAATTCTGGGGGCCTTTAAATAAGTCGGGGGGCACCCTGCACAGACACCCACACACACACCCAGGGAGTGCCACAAATAAGATTAAAAATTGGAAGTTGGTGGGGCCTGGGCCCACTGTTGCTACAGGCCTGACGTGGAGACCTCCCCCCCACCCAGAAAGCAGGAAGCCAGTGTTCCAACCTCCGGGTGGCATCGGGAGATCCCTCCTATTACAATTGCTCTCCAGATGACCAAGACTAGTTCCCCTGGAGGAAATGGCTGTTGTGGAAGGTGGACTGTATGGCATTATACCCTGGTAAGATCCTACCCCTCCCCAAATCCCACATTCTCCAGATTCCACTCCCCAAACTTCCAGGTATTTCCCAACCCGGAGCTGGCAACCCTACAGGAAGCCCTGAATTTAAGTCGGTGCACCCACATGACGTCCAGTTCATTCTGAGCACGACATATGAGCCTTCCCGATTTTTTGCACTTTAAACCAGATCAGAGCTGCGATCTCTATCCCATCTGTGCTTTATTTATTTCCTTCATTTATATCATAAGAACATAAGAACATAAGAGACGCCAATGTTGGATCAGGCCAAAGGCCCATCCAGTCCAACACTCTGTGTCACACAGTGGCCAGAAATACCAGTGCCATCAGGAGGTCCACCAGTGGGGCCAGGACATTAGAAGCCCTCCCACTGTTGCCCCCCCCGAGCACCAAGAAGACAGAGCATCACTTGCCCCAGAGCCCCTAGCTATACCTTGTGGCTAATAGCCACTGATGGACCTCTGCTCCATATGCTTATCTAATTCCCTTTTGAAGCCGTCCATGCTTGTAGCCGCCACCACTTCCTGTGGCAGTGAATTCCAAGTGTCCCCCCTTTTCTCCCACAAGGAGACCCAAAGTGGCGTATGTAGTTTTTCTTCCTTCTGTATTATCCTCACATCAACCCTGTGAGGTAGGTCTGGCTAAGAGTGTCTGATTGGTCACCCAGCAAACTTCCATGGCGGAGTGGGGATTCACATCCGGGTCTCCCAGATCTGACACTCTTACCACTGCACCACACAGAAGAAGTGATGGGGGAAAGAGGGGAAGGAAAGAGGAGGCACAGCACTGAGTGGCACAGGGACGGGGCATGTGGGTGCCATTCCCGCTTGCTCCCCATGTGGAATCAGCCTGGCACGGCTACCCCTCTGGGATTCGTTCATAATTCTCCACTCTCACCCTCATTCAAGTGCCTTGTCTTTGCAGCTTTCCTTGCCTGAACTCATCCGTTCTCCGGTGACTAAAAACCGGATCACCACAAGTGCCTCTCTTAATTCACTTGAGAATTGCATTTGACCTCTTTGCAGATGCATCACACTGTCAGCTCACATTCTCCTTGTTCTCTTGTGGATATTTCTTTCCTCTTCATCTTTTCCCAGCTGTTAAGCCCCCTGGCTAATTAACAAAACAAAAAAAAGTGTTGTTTGTCTCTGGGTGTGCGGCCTTAATTTGGCTGAATTTTGTTCCATTTTTATGGTTCCTTTTGGGGGGGGAGGGCGAAACCTCTAATACCTCCTACCTGAATTGCTGTTCTTGACCCATGTGGCAGCGTGTTGTAGTCCATGCAGTCACCTGCAACTTTCAGTAGCAGCAATAACTGGAAGGAAAAGGCTCCTGGAAAAGGACGTGATTATTGCATGGTGATAATATGAAATGGCCGTCTCAATTTTCTTCTGATCTTTGCCTTACAAGGGGCCGGTGTGTTCCAATTAGTGCTGGGGCAGGGTCCGATTAATTTCTGCCTTTCTCTTTTCAAAGGGCATTTTCTGCATCTCTCTATCCCAGCAGCTCTCTGCATTTTCTTTTGTGTGCAGCACTCTCTAATCTAATAGGCCTGCAACATCTCCTGATGGCTAAAAAAAGCTACAAATTGCAAACCTGGGTTTCCTTCCATCGTGGTATGAAACATCTTTTATCCCCCCCCCTTTTTTTTTGGTCTGGATCATCCAGTCAAAAGAGGAGTTTTGAGAAAGTCAAAAGCTTGCTCCTTGCTCGGTGGCAAAGTGTTACACAGCTTTTGTCTGGGGGATTTCTCCCCCTCATGAATCAATACCTATTCTTGTGAAATCTTGGCCTCGAAACTATTGGTTGGGAAATAGCTGGAGATTTTGAAGGTGGAGTCTGAGGAGAGTGGGGTTTGGGGAGGAGAGATACTTCAGTGCCACAGAATCCACCTTCTAAAGTGGCAATTTTCTCTATTGCCTGGAGATCAGTTGTTATTCCAGATCTCCAGGTACCACCTGGATGTTGGCAACCCTAAACCTGCCAGGATTGTTGGAAGTTCCAGATGTGATGTCCCCTGTCTCAGACCTCCAGACTTCATGGCAAGAGAGACTAGATAGCTAGACAGGCAAACTGACCTTTCTTCCTGTATCTACTCTTCTGCCACTGTCCTCTTTGATATGCAGATTGTAATCTCAGGGACCAGTTTCCTTTTCCTACTTCTCTCTCACTTGCTCCATACCTGCACACACCAAGTGAGCGACATGCGGTCCTGTCTTGGCACCATTAGGAAGATGGGCCTCTCGCCATCCGCCTCCATCCTTTAGCTAGTAAATTAGTAATCTATCAGTCTCTGCTCTTTCCTATCCAAAGTGTACTTCTCAAATAAAGAGAGAAGTATTTCTCTTCTAAATTTACAATGTGGCTCTGTGCAGCTTTGTACACTGAGTAACCTGGTAAAGTGATGCTCCTGTGTTTGTAGCTTTATTTAAGCACTCTGCTAACTAATGGTGACTGGATGTTATGTACACGGACTGCCACCAGGGGTCTGCGGCTAAGCAGGAGCTTGGTCCCCAAACACAAAAGGGACCTAGGATCCTACTCCATCTAGAGTCCAGCAATAGCACCCTTGGTGGGAAATTCAAATCCTCCAATGGGGACAGAGGTGTTCCGGGTGGAGTGTATATAGTTGGCCTTGCAGGGCCGTTTTCCCTTGTCTTGTTGTGAAGTGCAATTAACATGTCTGAATGCATGTTGTAGTCCAAGTTCTCCATGCGTTGAACCCAGTACTTTTCAGTGGCAACGAGGATGGGATCCCGATGAGCAGGCCAAGCTCACCTTCCAGCGCAGCACCGAGCTGCGTTCCAGAAAACGCCACCATGCCCGCACCACTCCTGAGCAGCACCGCACCACGCCCGGTGTCGCTGAACACTGCTCCCCCACTCCACGCTAGAGTCATGGCCTCCACTCCGGGATACCTCGAGGTTTTTGACCCCACTCATCCCGAACTCTGGGATTCGTGGACGGACTAGCTAACATGCCACCTCGCCTTCCATGAGATAACCGATGCGAGCAAGCAAAGGGGTCTCCTCCTCAGCTCTTGTGGCATGAACACCATCCGGCTCACAAAGAGTCTCTTGGCCTCAAAGGCTATCCTCGAGTGTACGTACAAGGAGATCATAGACGACCTGCCCAGGTACCTCACGCCCAAGCCAACGACGCTGGCCAAGTGGATGGAATTCCAGGGGCACATCCAGAAGCCTGGCGAGATGGCCGTCGCATTCATGGCTGTGCTGCACCAACATGCTATGGAATGCAACTTCTCCAAGGTGGAGGAGAACCCCTTGACCCAGTTCGCCTGGGGAATCAGCGACGTGAAGCTCCGCAGAAAGATGATCGGCACATCCGACATCAAACTCAACGAGGCCCTCCAGCTTGCCATCGCCCACGAGGCCTCCCACCGCAACCGACCACTGGCAGCGTCCCATCTCGTGCTCCCCAACTCGGCGCCTGAGACCTCAGACAAGGACGACGTCACCGCCGGAAGCTGACAGGATCCGCTAGAGCCTCTGGACACCCTGGTAAGCCTGCCAGTTGTTCCCCGTGCGCCAACTGTGGAGAGGCGCACAAGTAGAAGTCATGCCGGTTCCGTGATGCCAACTGCCACACATGTGGAAAACAAGGAAACCTCGCCCACGTCTGCAGATCCAAGGGCAACCGGAACCATCCACCACAGCCGCAACCACGCCGCCAGGCCTCCGCGCAGTATGAGGCCACTGAGGGCACAGACGATCTATACCTCCTGACCAGCCAGCCCTCACTACACCTCCCCAACTTGCAAACAGCCCCAAAGATCCAGGTCCAGGTCACGATCGAGTGGTGCCCCTGCCCAATGGAAGTGGACTCAGGGTCAGTAGCTTCCATCATATCTGTGGAAATGCTGAACAGACTTTGCTCGAATGGGGGGCCCCACCTGTGGCCTTCGCCCTTGAGCCTGGTGGACTTCCAGAGGAACCCGGTTTCTATACGGGGTGTGGGGACTTTTTAGGTGAAGTATCAGGGGTTTGAGGGTTTCCTGGACTTGATTGTTGTGGAGGGGAATTTGGTTAGCTTATTGGGGCAGGCGTGGTTTGCGCCATTGGGCATCACAGTCGGGGAGGAGGTGTCGCCCTCTGTAAGCCGCCCTGAGCCCGCTTGCGGGGAGGGCGGGGTAAAAATACCTAAATAAAAAAATAAATAAATGTACATCGCGGGATTTTGCTGAGGTTTGCGGGGAATTTCCTGTGGTCTTTGATGGGGCTCTGGGCTGTTATAACGGGGCCCCTGATTCATTGCAACTCGACCCCCAAATTGCCCCCAACCGCATGCGGTTCCGCACTGCACCACTTGCTTTGCAGCCAAAAATCGATGCAGAGCTGGACCGTTTAGTGCCACAAGGGGTCCTCGAACCTGTCTCCCATGCGCTGTGGGAGACCCCCATTTTAACCCCCATCAAGCCCAACAGCGATGTCCGCATCTGCGCGGACTATAAATGTACAAAAGTCAAATGAAAGAAGTTACCTCCTTGGGGTCCTGGAGGTGGACTTCCTGGGCTTCCGGGTCGATGCGTCTGTTCTCCATCCGGTGAGGGACAAGGTCAAGGCCATCATGAAGGCCCCCAGACCCACATGCAAGGCAGAACTTCAGGCGTTTTTAGGACTCCTGAACTTTTATCACACTTTTCTGCCACACAAGGCTGCGGTTGCAGAGCCTCTTCACTGCCTCCTGGACAAATTTCAGTGCCCTGGCCTTGGGGCCCGAGGGAGGCAGCAGCGTTCAAGGGGGTCAAGGTGCTACTAATTTCGAATGAGATGTTGGTACACTTTGATGAGTCCCTACCTGTAGTCCTTGCATGCGATGCCTCCCCCTATGGCATCGGCGCAGTGCTGGGCCACCTTCTTCCTGACGGCCGGGAGGTCCCCGTGGCTTACTACTCATGGACTTTGATGGCCGCCAAGTGCAATTATGCACAGATAGACCGGGAGGGGTTGGCAATTGTGGCGGGGGTGAAAAAGTTTCATAACTTTGTGTACGGGTGCCCCTTCACTATTGTAACTGACCACAAGCCTCTCCTTGGCTTATTTGTGGCAGACAAGCAGACCCCCCCAGGTCTTCTCACCCAGGGTTTTCTGTTGGTCCCTCTTCCTGGCTGGCTACAATTACTGCCTGGAACACTGCCCGGGCAAGGCGATGGGGCATGCCGATGCCCTCAGCAGACTGCCCCTCCTGGCTGGAGATGCTGATCTGCCCCCCGTCCCCAGGGTACTGATGCTTGAAGGCCTCCCCGAGCTGCCCCTTCAGGCCACAGATATCGCTGCCTGATCAGCCCAAGACCCCATCATCTCCCGGGTTTGGGGCTGGGTGGTGAGGGGGTGGCCCACACCCTCCATGGGCCCCAAGTTTACAGTTTTCGCAACCTGAAGGGACGAGCTGTTGGTGCTCAAGTGTTCTCTCCTATGGGGCAACAGGGTCATAGTTCCCCACACCCTGCGACAACAAGTCCTCCACGCTCTCCACAAGGCGCATCCGGGTATTGTAAGGATGAAGGCTATGGCCCGGAGCTATGTTTGGTGGCTGGGAATCGACGCCGAGATCGAGGCCTGGGTGAGGAGATGCCAGACCTGCCAGGCAGTCTGCTCAAACCCGCCAAGCGTGCCAACCCAGTCGTGGGAGTCTACACACAAACCTTGGTCCTGGCTACATATTGACTTTGCCGGGCCCTTCCAGGGGCTGATATTCCTAGTAACAGTAGACTCATACTCCAAATGGTTGGAGATCAACCCCGTGTCTACCACCTCCGCAAAGGCCATCAGATGCTCACTCCGCCGAATCTTCACCCATGGGCTGCCGGGCATGATAGTCTCCGACAATGGGACTGCCTTCACATCAGCGGAATTCCAGGACCTCCTCCAGTGGAACCTGATCTGGCACATAAGATCGGCACCTTTCCACCCCGCGACTAACGGAGAAGAGGAGAGAATGGTTCGCACAGCAAACGAAGCCCTCGGCCGGATCACGGATGGGGACTGGGAGTTCTGGCTCACCCGCTTCCTACTGACACAGCACACAACACCCAACCCCATCACCGTGCGCTGCCCAGCCAAACTATTGATGGGCCAGTGTCCCACGATCCTGTTGGACCGCCTACATCCAGACCAGGCACCGGACTCAAGGAGGCTGATGGAACCAAGGGACATGCCCCGGGGGTTCTATCTGGGTGACCGGAACTTTGGGAGAGGACTGTCCTGGATTGCCAGCTGGGTAGTCCGAGTCACCGACCCAGTATCATATGAGGTCTCTACAGAGGACAGCCAACTCCTGAAAAAACATATCGACCAACTTAGGTAGCGACAGCTCCTGGAGGCTGAAGAGCAACCCCAGCTTGAGGGACCGGGATTCTATGCACTGCAGGCCAGCGCTCGGCCCAAACTCCCCCGCACAGGTGAGCCCCCACCAGTTGAGCCCCTACTGCCGTAACCCGAAGAGCCACCGCCACCCTTGCCGCAACCAGATATGGTCAGCCAGCCAGAGGTGGCCGTAAGCAACTCCGTGCCAGTGCCCTGGCATTCCCTCTGAGAGCACAGACTCCCCGCCTATCTGCAGGACTATGTAACATAGGTTGAATCGGAACTAAGGGGGAAGGGATGTTATGTATGCGGACCACCACCAGGGGTCTGCGGCTAAGCAGGAGCTTGGCCCCCAAACACAAAGGGGACCTAGGATCCTAGTCCACCTAGAGTCCACCAATAGCACCCTTGGTGGGAAATTCAAACCCTCCAATAGGGACAGAGGTGTGGCAGGTGACCATTGGCCTGATCCAGCATTGGCTTCTCTTGTGTTCTTTTGTTCTTAATGGAGAACTACCGAGTGAACAATTCAAGGCTCTTGCAGTGGCTAGTAAGGAACCCAATGCAGGTGGGGGGGGGGACTTTTCTGTTTTATTACTTATGGATTTCTTTTCTTTTCTAAATATATATATATACCCCAATGAAATATTCTATTATATTTTTTCAAAAGCTGAAATAAGGGCAAGCATTCAGCGTAGTGCAAGTTGCAAAGTCAAAGGCACTGAAGGGAGTGGGGGGGGGAAGCACTGGAATATAATCCTAAATGATGTGTGACTGACAGCCACAAAAATAAAGGCAACTGCGTCCCCAAAGAGATGACTAACATCCTCTTAGAAGTGAAGCAACCATACCCTAGAGGAGCTGGCACAAAAGACAGATGTGAGCACTCAGTCAGATTGTTGACCTTCATCCAGCACTTTTTTGAGAGAGAGAAAGGAGGAGAAGCGCATCTTTAGCTGTTGGCAGGCAGCTGCGTTTGACCACTTGATGGCAACTGAGGAACCGAGCACCTCACTGAAGCCCCCAGTACAATGGACACCCCCCTCACATACACACAGCCCATAAGGAGCTTTTCACTTTGAACCTGCCTGGAAACTGCACAATGATGGCCCCAGTCACACGGAGAATTTACCACATGAAAGGCACGGATGTTGGGTGGATTTTCGGGGAGCGATCACACCGCAACATCTGGGAAGCGTAGCACACCCGTCGCCAACCTGTGGCATCCTGCCGAAGATGCGGAGTTAAAAAGTACCAAGGAAAGTGCACTAGTATCCGGAAAACATGTGGCACAGGCGGGCGTCTGATCATGGGAGCACTAGTATCCTTTGGCATCCGGCGCCCGTCCACATCCCGTCGCAAACTGGATGTTTTTCATAAGCGCATGCGCACAAACACAAAACTGAAAGCAGTGCTGCTCCGCGGAACTGTGCATGCGCACAAATATGAAACGTTTGTGTGATTGCGCCACGCCACTGAAGCACAGAGACTCGGGGGACTGTGTGATCGGGCTACCATGCTTTATTTTTCTCTGGGGCGAACAGCCACGCCCCCCCCCCGTGTTATCTGGCCCGTGTGACCGGGGCCAATATTCATCAAGTCCTCTCCTAAATCAGCCTGTAGCAGATGTTTTGGATGCTGTGAAATAGGGTTGCTAGATCCAGCTGGGGAAATTCCTGGAGATTTGTGGGCAGAGTTTGGAAAGAGGAGGAAACGCTGCAGGGATGTGATGTCAAAAGAATCCATCCTCCAACTATGGGTCCATTTCTTCCAAGGAAACTGATCTCTTGCCTGGAAATCACTTGTAATTCCAGGATATCTCCAGCCCCCCACACCGAGAAGCTGACAACCCTAGGCCTGTGAATCCTTGCTACCACTCAGTAAATGCAAATAGCTCCCACTGGACAGAAGGCGATGACTAGAACCCATTCCTCCTCTTACTTTTATTTAATGTATATATTTCTTTGCTTTCCAGCAAGTGCATTTCCTTGTCGGCAAGGAACTAAGTAATGTAAAGGAGGTGCCGTTTTCCTTAAGGCTCTGTTCTATGAACTCCAGGCAAGATGTAAAGCAAGGTCAGTTTCGCCTTCCACCCATAACAAGGTTCCTTGGGCTTCAGGGGAGGGGCTTGTAGTCACTTTTCTCCTCTTCATTCCTTCTACCTGTCAATGGAACTATGGGAGACTGCTCCGTAGCCCAGTTTGTTTGGCTTTAAAGCCTTGATGGCAGGTTTCTGGGGGTAGGGACATTCACATTCAGATATGTGAAGTCACTTCCTGTGTGAAACTGGAAGTGATGTCATCATGTTGGGTTGAACCTCTAGGATCCCACCAAACATCTGTAGTAAAACCATATAGTTTCAAGGGGAGGCCTAGTCCATAGCTGGGTGACTTTCCTGCATGACTTCGGTCGGCGGTCCTCAACACCAAGCCAGGCCTAGTCTTTCTTTCTGTCACGGAAACAGATTCCTCATACTTAGAGTGCTTTTAAGTGAGATATCTTTTAGCCTCCTGACATGTTGTCTTTCCGCCTTTTGGGGATAACATGCTTGGCATCTTGCATTGTGAAAGCACTCAATTTAATTTCATTTTCCCTCCATTCAATAGACGATGGTCTCAAGAGAAAAGCAGCGCATTCCTGGAAGCAGGTGGAGTCTGTCTCTTCCGCTTCCTTCCTCTGCTCTGTCACATCTGTTTAACTCACTGAATTTATTCTGGTGTATACTAGGCACTTTGCTCCATGAGGACATCCTAATTAATTGCAATTTTCCCCCATTCATTTTGGCAAACTCTGAGGAGGAGGAAGAGGGGGAATACATTCTTGACAAAAGGGAAGAGGGACAGCCCTTCGCTTCCTTTATCTTCTTTCATACAGTTGTAAGGCCCTGATATTTGCGTTAGAAATAAGACTTAGAACTCTCCTGAACACTGTAGTATTTACACATGGAGCAGGCACCATTCCTACCAGCATGAACTTAACAAATATATAAATAAGGAGGTCCTTGAAAGAACAGCGAGATAAAATTTGGCAGATAAATATCTCCTGGCATCTCTGGCCTACTGACAAACAAGAGATGCATGTTTGACTATCAGCATGGTGACAAAGAACTCATGCCTATTAAAGTCCAGCTAGTGTTTTCGATTTATATGAGTGACTGATCTGCCAAGTTTTATTTTATTTCTTCATTTAAAGATGTACAGCCGTCTTTGCAGACATACTAACAGCAGTGGTCAGTATTCCCTACAGTCCTGAATCAGTGTAGTTCAGGAGTTGAAGTACTGGCTCGGGGCCAAACTACATGAGACGTTTTTAATGAGTCAGGTTCAGGGGACTTGGGCCCAGCTCACTTTCCCCACTGCCAGATAGCAGCTTCAGGGAATGTCCATTTAAAATCCGCCCAGTTCACCTCAGGACTTCACAGTAGTCCATTTTCCCAGGACAAAACAGCCCCGGGGAGAGTAACTGCCCCCTTTTTGCTGCTGCATACTTGAAAGAAGGACAAATAACTCTCCCCCAGGTAATTTTGACTTGGAAAAATGGTATGAGGAGGAGGAAGTGTTTCCCCCCTCCCCATGCCACAGTTCTGAGCCAAATCAGGCCCCTGCACAGAGCTTTAAATTGACATTCCTAACAGCTGCTGTGTGGTGGTGGGAAAAATGAGTCCAATTTGTTAATAAAAATCTTCTATAGTTTGACCCTTTGAAACTGGAGTTCAAATACCCATCCTGCCAAGAAGCTTACTGGGTGACCTTGGGCAAGACCCATTCTCTCAACCTAATCTATCCCATAAGGATGCAGAGGAGATAAAAGTCAGTACGGGATTGGTAAGCCACCCTGAGTTCCTGGGTTGAAAAGTGAGATGAAAAATAAAAATAAATAAATGGAGAGATCCTATAAAGCTACCAGAACCTCAATCTATATCACATTTTTTTAAAAACACAGAAATACAAGTATTAGATGCACCAATATATATATATATATTCTAGCTGGTGCATACATCTGGCTTTCAGCCAAATGTTAACGAGACCCTACCAAAATAGAAGTCTCTCGTTTTATTACCCTACTTTCAATCATATTTATTATAAACCATGATTCAAGAACCGTACAGAGTTATAATTCCAGTCAGGTTGCCATCTGAGGTTGTTGCTGGGGGAAAAAAATAAGCATGCGTCTCCTGGAATCTCACAAAATGGGCTCTAATCCACCAAAGTTTAGGTTGGACTAAAAGCTTTTGGGTCTCAAAGATGTCACAAAAGTCATGCTTGTGGAGTTGGGTGCACCTTATGTTTTGGTATCATTTACTCTAAACTTCTCCCTAGACTGGTGAGCAGGGGGAAAAACCCATGGAATTCAAATTAAATATTGCAGTTACAAGCATTTCAGAATCCTGCTGTGCAAATTTTGGCAGCATCCACCATGCTTTGAACAAATTCACTGTGTGTCAATTCTGGCCCTGGCAAATGTTCACTGATGTCTCTTTTTAAAGGCAAGCGACACGCAAGCAAAAGCAGCCTCCGAGGCTGAACATTTAACAGAGAGGAAGACCGCTTGATCTTTTTTTATTATTTCTAGCTATTTTTTCTTCTCATAATCATCCCACAGGGTGGTGGTGGGAAGATATGGGTAATGGTATCTTCCCCCCACCCAGGGATGAAAAGAAGCTGGGATGGTAATTTTGATTAGGAAAAGGGGCTAGAAGGGAAAAGGATTAAAGAGCCCTTCCCCACACACACACACACCAGGTCATATCTCTATGGTAACTTGCAGCCTCAACAGCCGTGTTCATTTCAAACAGCAATTGGGAGAAAAGGTACACATCGCTCTACTTAGATCAAGGGAAATGCTCACAAAACCTGCTTTCTTGTGGCATTTTAATTTGACCGCCAGCTAAGATTGTCATCTGATACGATGCCCCTAACTTCAGAGGTTTAAAATGTTCATTTCTGTAGTGGCTTCCCAACTGCACAACTCTCTCCCAAGACAGACCCACCTGGCATCTTCTCTAATAGGTAGGAGGCAAAATTTGTCCTGCTTAGCAGGCAAAATTTGACCTGTTTTTCTCATCATTGGGGATTTAATTTTTTTTCATGGCTTTAGCTGGGTTAGTATTGATCTTGGTATTGTGTCTATTATTTTATTGATAAAGTTTTGTTTAGTTTTAAAAATTTTGATATTTGATTTGTATGTTTGTGTGCTGCAAAATCTGTTAAGTTGGCTTGTTTCTTTGTTTCTGGGTTTTGAATGCCATTTCATCTGCTGTTCTCTGGTTTGTTTTAGTGTGCCTTTTAAAAAGGTGCCCTACACGCCCCCTTTGCTAGAGAGGCAGCATAGGAAGCTGTGAAGTAAATAAATACCTATCCTCTTGATGGCTCATCAGATCTTCTGATAGCAAACACTACCTTAATTAAATATCCATATGGAAGAAAAGGCGAGACATTTTATATGGTGTTAAAACCACAAAGCCCATGATGCAGCGCAAGATACAGTGAAATCTGCATGACCATAATAAAGAGTTCATGCAACATGAAGGCCACAGATCTAATGATGCACTGCACTCACTCCGAGACGTCAGCTGCTACCAGCAAAAACACATGCGAGATAATACCTAGGCTAAGGGCCTTTAATTTCTAGTGAGCAACTGCCAGTAGCAAATTAATATCAGCACAAAGGCTGCCCAGTTCCAACAGCCGGAGTGCTGCCATAGTTAGTGTCAGACTAGAGTCTGGGAGGCCCAGGTTCAAATCTCTCCTGAATCTCTCAGGGTGATCTCGGGCCAGTTGCTCCCTCACAGCCTAACCTCTACCTTACAGAGTTGTCGGGCAGATAAAAAAGGGTTAGATCGTCAGGTCTCAGAACTTAAGCAGGGTCGACTCTGGCAAGTACTTGGATGAGAGTCCTCCTTGAAATGCCAGCAGTCGGGAGGACAGGGACAGGCTTTATTCAGCCACCTCCCTGAATATCCTCCAGGCCCCCAGTAGGGGTCAGTCACCAGAGGTGGCTGTGACTTCCAGGTGCACACATACACTCACATGCAGATTTTTTTTAAAAAAAGCAAGTGTGCCTCCTTGGGCTCTTGGGAGGAAAGGGAAGAGATTTAAAACTTAATTGGTAAATCCTCAAGGGTCTTTGTACAATTTCTGGTGCAGCAGAATGGTTTTCACACGCACATGTATACAGTGAGTAGGATTAGGTATGCAGAAGCTAGGAGCTACAATCCACGGCTATTTTTGGGCAGGAACGCACAGGAACGGAGTTCCGGCTGGCTCCTGAGTTGGCCACGCCCAGCAGGAACTCATTAGCATAATAGGCCACACCCAACAGCAGAAACTCATTAGGATTGGCTACATTAGGGGTGTGTGGCCTAACATGCAAAGGAGTTCCTGCTACAAAAAAAAGGCCCTGGGTTTTGACAACAAACAAGGTAAACAGAATAACAAGCAAAAGGTGGGTGTGGCTGGATGAGCACACTTCTGGTAACACGGGGGTGCGGCCTAATGTGCTAATGAGCTGTGCTGTCAGGGGTGTGGCCTAATATGCTAATGAGTTCCTGTTGTTGGGTGTGGCCTTTTATGCTAATGAGTTCCTGCTGGGCTTTTTCTACAAAAAGAGTCCTGACAATGACTAAACTGAGCCTATCATACTTTGGCCACCTCATGAGAAGACAAGACCCGCTGGACAAGACAGTAATGCTAGGAAAAGCTGAAGGCAGCAGGAAAAGAGGAAGACCCAACGGGAGATGGATTGACTCAGTGGAGGAAGTCTTGGCCCTCAGTTTGCAAGACCTGAGCAAGGCTGTTAATGATAGGATGTTTTCGAGGTCATTAAGTAATATGGTCACTGTAAGTCCAAAGTGACTTGATGGCACATAACGCACACATGTGCGGAAGATAAAAACAGATTTAGTGGGGGATCAGCGAGTGTCCCATTCTGAACCTGGCGGGCCATGTTGCAAGGCACAAGGCTAGCAGGTAGAGAGCCCAGAACATAAACTGACCAGCAGTGCCACATCTGGAGATGGAGTCTAGGAAACCCCAGAAGAAGCAGCAAGAGCCCAGAGAGTGGTCAACAGGGAGCTGTCCATCCTGGAGCAGATAAGAACAACCAAAATACAGCCCTGGTAGAATCACTCAGTGTAGCATTGCATAGTCAATTATGTTGTTTACCAAGCACAGGCATAAAAACATTTAAATGCAAAGGGTATAACAGATAAACGTTTTACATAAATAAAGTACGCCTGCCAAAGTTACGTTCTAATTATTTCCTTATCAGTTTCTTCTCGTGTATATTTAGTCCAAGCACGGCAACTATCGAGGCTTTCAACGGGCCAGCTAAAGATCCCCGTTTCCGTCCTTTCTCGAGGCAAACCTGGCAGTCACTGGGTCATAACAATACTTCTCAAAATCCACAGTAAACTCACCGCTTTGAACACAATGACCTGCTTGCCATACTCACAACCAACCTTGTCAAATGTGTTTGTAGACGTCTATTGCACAACTTCAGTCCATCTCAGTATAAAGTTCTTTGCCGTAGCTGGCAAAAATCTCTACGTTGCCCTGTTCTTGTCTACATATTTTAACTCTTCTCCTCTCATTAATTGCTTACAGGTGGTGACTTCATCTCATGGCTTTTAAAGAACTCAACGAATACAAGCTAATGCATGCTCATCAAATCAACAGGGAGCTGTCTATCCTGTAGAAGAAGCTGGTTTCACAGGCATTGAACCGAGAGAGCTGAGAGGAAGCTCCTTGGGAACAAAGGTCCCCCCCCCCCTTTCCTGCAGCCAGAGTTGGGTCTCTGACCCTGCCAAGATCAAAAGTGCTGTGATTACCTCCTGAGTAAGATTAAGACACTGAACTGCAGGCTGTGGAAGGTCAGTAGTTCAGCAGTTCGAGACCCGAGTGCCGCAAGACGGAGTGAGCTCCCGTCTCTTCTTCCAGCTCCTGCCAACCTAGCAGTTCGAAAGCAAGAAATTGCAAGTAGATAAATAGGTACCACTTTGGTGGGAAGGTAACAGTGGTCCGTGCGCCTTGGTGTTTAGTCATGCCGGCCACATGACCACGGAAACGTCTTTGGACAGCGCTGGCTCTTCGGCTTGGAAACGGAGATGAGCACCGCAACCCTAGAGTCGGACTCGACTGGCTTTCGAGCAAGGGAACCTTTACCTTTACCTTAAGACTGGGGGGAGGTCTTGAGCTACCAGGCGTGCTCTCTTCTGCCTGATCTAGGCTTCGGCTCAGGTCCTCCGCCTTCTTTGTTCCTGCAGTCCTAGGAAAGGTTATAAAGCAGATGGAGGTGGATGGGGTCCCAGCCTGCCTTTCCACAGCCCTTTGAATGGGTGCCTGATGTGGGAGAGGCAGCAGAGGGTCTTCCCCCCTCCCCCCCAGTTAGATAAATTGGAAAAGGTAGCTCTGTTGTCCAGGCATGCCTCACTTAGGTTTCACCACCACCCCTTCCTGGCTTGGCCTGTGCTCTGCTTATCATTCTGTGGTACTAGAGTTTCAGAAACAAAATCAACCATGCCCTTTTAAACCAATGCTTTATTTAGGATTTATAGGTCGATATGTGTAATATATATTCCAGAGGAGTAGCCATGTTCATCTGCTACAGCAGTCTTGTGGCTGCTTAAAGTTTACTGTGGACTAAGCTTTCATCGACCAGAGCCCACTTCATCAAATGCATGAAGTGTTACTTTTAGTTGGCAAAGAAGCATATATCCAGAGATTCAAACAGCAGAATGGATGAGAGGAGAGAGTTACTACAAAGGGAAGTCAGAAGGACAAATTTACCAGGACAAAGTCATGTTAGGCCACTTCTCTATGCTTCATTTTGAGTCTAAAATAGCAGCTCCCTTCCCCCGAGCTTCCGTACAGCTACATCTTCCAATCATGCACCAGTCAGTCACTTTTGTGGTCTCCCCTGCTTTGGTCATTGTTTCTGAAACTGGCTTCCGTATGACCTGTCTGTAAAGATTGTATTTGAAGCACATTTGCCCGCCATGTGAACAGGAAGGAGCAGTTTTTCACACCTTGTGCCTGCCCCCACGCCCCAAGCAAATGGCAGATTTTTTGCCAACTTAAAAAGAAATGGTGATCGTTATATGGCTACAGCATCACTACACTACGGTGTATATATGGATATAGCAACTATAGCAAAAAAGACCCCTAATCATAGGCAGGCAGGCAGACAGATACACAGACAGATGGTTTTACATTCTTTATCTTACATTCTTTTCTCTGATTGCACTGAGAAATGGTTTCCTGTTCTAGATTTTATGTTGTCCCAAAATATAATTCTGGACAAACATTTATTTACTTAATTTGGTTTCTACTCCACCCCGCCAAGGTGGGCTCAGGGTGGCTTACATAAAATTTCATATAAATGTAATTAAAACCCATCATAACAAACATAAAATAACATAACATTCAGTTAAAAGACTCCAAAAATGCTGGAACATGATCTGATAAAAGCGAGAGCAAAAATTATATCCAAAGTCCTACATAGGTGACAGTATATTCACGATGATGTTCACGCCAGCTCAATTTACTCAACTTATCATATGGTGGGCACAGGCTGAAGATGGAAGGTGGTGAAACCAGGGCACAGGGACACTCCTCGGTGTATAAGTCTCTTAACGTGGTATTTTAATCTTTCTTTTGATATAAGTCACTGAGAGGTTATTGTTCTTGATAATTTGTCTTTCTTTGTCTTATTTTGTATAATGATGTCATTATATATTGTCCATGATAGTTTGTAAAGCAAGTTACACCTTTTCTGTATCGGTGATAATCCTGTCTTGGAAATGGATATTAATTGTTAAATGTCATTCTAATATTCTTATAATTTTGAAACCATTTTGCATTCAATAAACTGTTCAAAATGTAAAAAGAAAAAAGAATGCTGAACCCTGGGTAGACCAGAGATTAATTGATTTATTAGTATTCTTATTCTGCTTTTCTTCCCGCCCAAAGCGGCTTACCAAACCTACATTTCTAAACAAGTTCACACAAAACAACAATATAAAAGTAAGCAAGGGACAATAAAGTAGACAAGACCTCCTGGGTTGGCGTCCAACAGGTTAACCCATCTGGCCAAGCCCACTGACCATGTGCCTAGAGCCAAGAGTCTTTTGGTTCTTGCCTTCAGACCAGGGCCACGGCAATGCCCGAGCTAGAAGAAGAGAAGAGGCATGCACAGGTTTTTTGTTTGTTTTTTTTAAAACCCCGCACTGCCGCGGGGACGGCGCGCTGTGTGATCTCTACTTCGCGCGAGTGAAGCGGAAGACAGAGGGACCGTCTGACCACCTCCAAGCGATATAAAGCAATATAAAATGTCGCGGATAGAAGAACTGCGGGAAAACTAGCGCGGTAAGAGGTCCGTGTGACCGCGTAGTATTTTAATCTTTCTTTTGATATAAATCACTGAGAGGTTATTGTTCTTGATAATTTGTCTTACTTTGTCTTATTTTGTATAATGATGTCATGTTATATATTGTCCATGATCATTTGTAAAGCAAGTTACACCTTTTCCGTATTAGTAATAATCCTGTCTTGGAAATGGATATTAATTGTTAAATGTCATTCTAATATTCTTATAATTTTGTAACCATTTTGCATTCAATAAACTGTTCAAAATTTAAAAAGAAAAAAGAAAGCTGAACCCTGGGTAGACCAGAGATTTATTGATTTATTAGTATTCTTATTCTGCTTTTCTTCCTGCCCAAAGCGGCTTACCAAACCTACATTTCTTGGCCAGATGGGTTGGCCTCCACCTGGTTAACCCATCTGGCCAAGGCCACTGACCATGCGCCTAGAACCAAGAGCCTTTTGGTTCTTGCCTTCAGACCAGGGCCACAGCAATGCCCAGGCTAGAAGAAGAGAAGAGATTTGGATTTATACCCCGCCCTTCACTCAAGAGTCTCACAGTGGCTTACAAACTCCTTTCCCTTCCCCTCCCCATGACATACACTTTGTGAGGTAGGTGGGGCTGAGAGAGCTTTGACAGAAACTGCCCTTTTCAAGGACAGCTCTTATCGGAATTAGGCTTGCCCAAGATCATCCGGCAAGTGCAAGTGGAGGAGTGGGGAATCAAACCCGAACCCGGTGCTCCCAGATTAGAGTCCGCGCACTTAACCACTACACCAAACTAAGAACACCTGTAGCAGGAGGGAAAACACTCGGCGTAGATGTTTCAAGCTGGCAACCATCTTCCCTCAGTCTCCCCTCCTGCCCCCCTCCTCCATTCCAGCCCCCTCTCTCCCCCCTCCAGTGACCTCATTATGGGATGCTCCTCTCTCCTCAGCAGCCATGCACACGCACAGCACCATAGCAGCAGCCCTAGAGCTGCCATTACCTTTGCAGTGGGCACTGGCTCCCTGTCATGGGCGTCAGCGGCAGCACTGAGTCCCTGCCGGAGTTGGCACCGCAGCCAGAGGCACTGGCATTGCCAAAGCCAGAAGCCAGCCCCTCTGACTCCTCAGGAGTTAATAGCTTGCTGCCACCAGTGCCTGAGGCTGAAAACCCCACACCTGGCCCTGCAGCAGCCGATAAGGCACAGGTGCAACCGGGGAGCCCGCCTGACTCACCTCCATGGGTGGTTTGGCTGAGGGAGCAGCTCCGCAGAGACTTAGCCACCCGCCACCAAAATGCAGGCAGGCAGGTAAGGTGAGCGCCAAGTCCTGAATACTAGCAGGAGTGGCGGCGGCGCCACAGGAAGCCCGGCTGGAGGCCTATTAACTCCCACTCGTGATTGGGCTCTCGTGGAAGCAACGAGTCGCCTCTGTGTGTGCCTCACATCCACCTTCGGCTCCTGTTCTCGGACCCCCACTCTGGCTTGGATTCCTGGCTTCCTGACCCCTGCTTCAGATGACCCCTCTTTCAGATTTACGATTTGGCTCTCGCTCGGACTCTCCTGGCAACAACCTCAGACCGGACTTGACTTCTGCCTCTCAGCCCAAGCCCAGCCCGTGACACTCCCCATCTGGCAGCCCTCGGCGATGGAAGCCAGGAGGCTGCAGTTTAGCCTACAGGCCCCACCTCCCGGGGCCCACACCAACACTTTGTTCCCTGGACAAACATAATCTCCCATGTGGGCTACTCTATAATCTTTCTCAGTTTAAAAGGTAAAGGTAAAGGTTCCCTTGCTCGAAAGCCAGTCGAATCCGACTCTTGGGTTGTGGTGCTCATCTCCGTTTCAAAGCCGAAGAGGCAGCGCTGGCCGGTCCGGCATGACTAAACACCAAGGTGCACGGAACGCTGTTACCTTCCCACCGAAGTGGTACCTATTTATCTACTTGCAATTTCTTGCTTTCGAACTGCTAGGTTGGCAGGAGCTGGAACTAGAGATGGGAGCTCACTCCGTCTTGCGGCACCCGGGTCTCGAACTGCTGAACTACTGACCTTCCACAGCCTGCAGTTCAGCGTCTTAACCACTTGAGCCACCGCAGCTTACCTGCTACTAAAATGGAAGTTGCCCCAATTAGCGGCACGGTACATGCAGGTCGTCCCCCACCCCACCCCAACTACAGCATCTTCACACTTCTGCCCTGACGGTATGTGACTAATAACGATGTAGTCATCTGAATTATTCTTAATTGCATCTCCCGGCCTGTCACTCAGTTTCATGTGCCGCTGTATATATTCTCACGCTTCCACATCTATTAAACAATGGCACATTTATATTAGATGTGTGGCCATGGCAACAAGCGCTCTCAGACAGCCATTACAAATATTTATTTACTTCCTAGAGGCGGCTTTCCCCCCCTTTTTTTTTACAAATCAAGCTCTAGGTTTTCACTCCCTCCCCCCCCCACTTCTTCCTGTACTTGCTTTTATTATATTTGAACTTTATTAGCGCTGAAGCCCCAGATTGCAAAACAAATCCCCAGCCAGAATGATAATGCACACAAATGGCAGATGATTAAATCCTCATTTATACCTCCCCAAATTTATCGTGAATGCTAGTTTTCCTGTCAAATACTAAAAGAAAAAAAGGGGGAAAAAGCTCAAAACTTGTATCCCAAAGCCTGGATTTAGCACTTGTAATTCAGACTTCATAGCCTTTGGTCCTATTTTGAGTGAAAATTAAATCCAGATATATGGGTTTTTCATAGGTCAGATTTATTGGAGAATTTTAATGTCAGTTTTGAGGGATCACATGACTTTACAGACCCATTCTAATTTATTTTCAAGGGTGGTTTGCATTATTTGATTCACAACTCGAAGCCTAGAATCATAGAGTTGGAAGGGACCTCCAGGGTCATCTAATCCACCCCTACACAATGCAGGAAGTTCACAAATACCGCCCCACACACATACACACTGACCCTTACAAACAGCCCTATGGTGCCCTTTGCCTGGTCAGAAAACACTAGCATCCTGTACATGAATCCATGTGAACCTGTCCTCTTTCTTATTCTCTCTAACATAACCTACCCCAACAGAAGGAAGTGAGAGATCTCCTCCTGGAAGCCCCTGACCCTTATCGCCATTGGATAGGGCATCAGGGAGAATCAACAATCGGCAGCGTGGCAGTCTGGCTTGCATAAGGCCGGCTGATCCGTTTGTGGTTTTAGTCAACAGTTGGGAGTGGTCCTCAGGAAGGGACTGATAACTTTCTGATTGGTTCTTGTTTTACACTGGCCTCTCTCTATGTCTTCTCCCCACTCTCTCCCTCCCCCACACTTTTCAGCGGCTTGAGCTCCAAGAAGAAGAAGGGGGAAGAGGAGGACATTGGATTTATACCCTGCCCTTCACTCAGAGTCTCAGAGCAGCTTACAAACTCCTTTCCCTTCCCCTCCCCACAACAGACACCCTGTGAGGTAGGTGAGGCTAAGAGAGCTCTGACAGATTGCTCTTTTTCAAGAACAGCTCTGACAGAACTATGGCTTGCTCAAGGTCATCCAGTAGCTGCAAGTGGAGGAGAGGAAAATCAAACCCAGTTCTCCCAGTCCCATGCACTTAACCACTACACCAAACTGGCTCTTTCAGGTATAAATGCAGCTACTTTAGATGCACATTCTGTACTTTGTACTCACAAAAGCTTATGCTGGAATACATTTTATTAGTCTATAAGGCACTACAAGGGTAATTGTTCCCCAACACTGGCATCCGCCAACCCCTTTTCGCACACCCACCAAGTGTTTTTAGAAAGTGGGTGGGGCCAGGTAGGGGTTTTGCCCCACAAGCCTTCTGATTGGCCACTGGAGATTTGATTGGCTGTGCAGATTTTTTTAAATGTTGCTTTGGCAGCAGCTGCCACCACAACACAAGGATCTATACTGTGTTGCTGAAGTTAAGCTGTGGCAGTCATTTCGTGGCTGGCTCCAGTGGCAGCCATGTTGTGGCTGCGCCCACCATGCCATGTCAAAATTCCAAATGTGCCAACAGGCTTAAAAGGGTTGGGGACCCCTGTACTTAAGGCTGCCGACCTCAAGGTGGTACCTGAAGATCTCCTGCTATTATGATTGATCTCCGGATGACCAGGACCAGCTCTCCTGGAGAAAACAGCCATGAGGGTGGAGCTTATAGCATTACACCCTGCTGAGGTCCCTCCCCTCCCCAGCCTCCCCCCCCAAAAAAAAATCTCTAAGTATTTCCCAGCCCAGAGCTGGCAACCCTACCTGCACTAGACTCCCGTTTAATTTCATGGCAGGAGCAACATTCGGACCTGGGACTCCGTAGCCCTTAATTTTCACTGCTGCTGGCTACCAATATTTTACTGTCTCTAACTATATGCCCATTGCAGGGGCACCCCCAGCTTATTTTGGCTGTGGCTCTTTCCTTTTGCTGAAAGTTTGTAGACAGGACATCAGACAAGGGACTTCTGATGACCAGCAGATTAAAGTAAGAGAGGCAAAGTATTGTTCCTTGCCAACAAAGCCCAATTCCAGCCTGTCTGACAGATACCTCTTGCCTCTGACAAATTGCTGAAATACCCAGTTGTTTGGTGCAATCTGGACTGGATGTTCTCAGGCAACATCTTTGGTTCTTGAACCCAGTTCAGGCTTACACAAGGTCAACCGTTTGGCCTCTCGCTTAGTTTCAGCGGCTCTGGTGATGCTGGGAGTCCGCCGCAAAGGCTTAGTCAAGCCCTTTATGCTATCTAAACTCCTGAAGTGCTCGCATTTGACACAGCTCATTTGAAAGCGCTCTGACTGAACACCCTCCCTCACCCAACGCGATGCAATAAAGCTCATAAATGGGAAGGCCAGATTTTATTCCCTTTTTCCTTCACTTGATTCTTTGAATAAGCAAACAGGGGGAGAAGACCCATAGATCACACTTAGTTACTTGGACACCTAGGCCTCAGACACATATAAATGCAGGACCGGTTCTTCTACTACGCTCCACCGCAACGGCTTTGCTCATCTGAGCATAGCCTTCTGAGGCTGCCAACAGACTGGCAGCTTAGAGCGATATGGTGCCGCCTCTGTTTGTGGCAGTTTAAAAAGTTGCAGGAAGTTTTGATCAGACATCCCACCCTGAACCAGCTTCACTGCACACTCACCCCGTGGTCGATCATTCAGATTGTTGCGGCATTCTTTTCTTTTCTTTCATCTTTCACCCATGCGCATAAGCGTGTATCTGAAGCTCTGGCTCCTTTTTGACAGCTCCACAATCCCTCTGCCAAGTACTCTGGCCCCTCTCAGACTCCTTCCCTCGGCCTCTCTTCCATGGAATACATGGGGGGGGGAGTGTTTTGAAGTGCAGATTTACATGAGAGTAGTCCAACTGACTTCAGTGCATTTGCCCATGTGTCAGTCCTGGGGTACTCTCTGACACAGAAACAGGAGAAAAGGGTTTGGGGTTTGGAGGGGGATTTGTCACTCGAAAACAACTCCTCCAGGGACTCCCAATCCAGAATGACTATTGGCTGCTATGATTGACAACGACAAGGGTAATTATGCACTTATGCAAACATCACTACCTGACCCCCCCACACACACCAAAAAAGGGAGCCAGAAATGGAAGGGAAGGTTCAGAGTACCCAAATACCTTGACTTCGCAAGAGGGGAGTTCAGACATCCAGAAATGCAGAATGAATGCGCAGGGATCCAATAGTGCAGGGTAATGCCGATCGCCACTTTGGGGCCAGGAAGGAATTTTCCTCCAGGCCAGATTGGCCCAGGGATTCTGGAAGATTTTTTCCCTTCCTCTGGGCATAAAGCATGGGTCACTGGGGGAGTGTGGGGGAAGTAGGGGGTTGGACTAGATGGCCCTTGATGTCCCTTCCACCTCTATGTTTCTGTGCACAGAAGCATGACTCTCCCCCCCAGCAGTCCCAAATGCCCCCTGAAATGTTGCTACTGCTGTGGGACAGGGGACCCCAGGATCAACATGAAAGGGGAGCCAGCACAGGAGAGGGGAATCTTTTGGAAGGGATCCAACCCATATACTTTGCTGCAGCCCTAAAGAATGCTCTTACAGTAGTCAACAGATGCCAGAGGGGGCAAAACCAGTAGCATTTGAACAAATTCTCATCCTCCCACACTGCTCTCTCTGCTGTAATCTATGCAGATGGCTGCCGTCACCCACCTGAATGTCTAGGAACCTGGGACGGGAGAACAGAGACTTTCACAACATAAGAGGATTCTCCCATGATGCAACTGCAACCGTGCCAGTTTAATGTATGCTCTAGCTCCATGAGAGGAAATCTGAATATATACCAGCACAAACATTTCAGTTATTCATCCAAGCTCTCTGACACATACACGATGACTCACTCTACTCCCCACCACCACCACCACCGATCAGCAGCAGAGGTGTTTTTGTGGGATCAAGCAGACTCCTGTCTATCTTGCAGAATGTTCTGGCCAGATATCCTTAGGTGAACACATGTATCTGTCCTACACAGATTCAGACTGTTGGTCCATTGAGGTCAGTATTTATGGTTCCCATTCCCCTGACGGGGGCAGGGGAACCCCCGCTTTGGGGGGCTTCTGTTTGCCACCGGCAAGCTGGCTGGCAAAAGAAACTCTGCCCCAAACAGTGATGTCACCATGCAACATGGCTGACGTGATGATGTCACAGAGACATGACATCATCACGTCAGGGATGTTGCACAGCGATGCTCTGGTTTGAGTGCAAAAGTCTATGATTTGAGGGCAATTTTACCACAGAGTTTTGCCCTCTAGCCAGAGCGTTGCCGTACGATATCCCTGACATAATGACATCACTTCCGTGTAACATCATTGTGTCGGCAACGTTGCACGTTGATGTTGCTGTTTGGGGCAGAGCCCCAGCCCACTGCCAGAAGTCTCCCTCCCAACTCCTGCGGGCACTTGGAGAGTACCTGGCAACCTTATCAGTATCATCAACTCAGACTGGCAGCAGTTCTCCATGGTCACAGGTCAAGGTCTTTCTTATCACCTCCTACCTGGTCCTTTTAACCGGAGAAGCTGGGATCAAATGTGGGACCTTCTGCATGCAAAGCACAGGTTCTGCCACTGAACCCCAGCCCCTTCACAATCACCGTCAGGTGAGGAATCATCTCAAGGTTGAAACAGTTGTTTGTGATCTTTTGCAAAATGATACCTCTAGAATCATAGAGTTGGAAGGGGCCATACAGGTCATCTAGTCCAACCCCCCCTGCTCAATGCAGGATCAGCCTAGAGCATCCCTGACAAGTGTTCGTCTAGCTACTGCTTGGAGACTGCCATGGAGGGGGAGCTCAGTACCTCCCTACGCAGCTGATTCCACTGCTAAACTACTCTTACCATAATTGTTCTCGTATGTCCAATCAATTAATTTGATTAATTATTTTCAAATTAGTTAAGCCTATTAATTATCAATCCATTAATTGCTAATCACCTTGGTGCAGGGTGATCTGCAGCCGGAGGCATCTTTACTGAGGTCTACCTAGCCATACAGAAGTTATTGTCCAAGTCCACCATGATGCTGAAACTGCCAAAACAATCATTTAAGATTGTTGGTCAAAGGTCTACCTAGCCATACAGAAGTTATTGTTCAAGTCCACCATGATGCTGAGAGGTGGGATCATTTAAGATTGTTGGTCAGTGCCAGAATGCTGCACATTTCAATACCAATCCAAAAATTAATCAAATCTGCACCACTGGTATATGTCTCCAGAGAAACTGGCCAGAATGTTGGAACTTGTAGTGATGGCTAAACTTACTTCCTTGATTAGAGAAAAGACAATAACTACATTTATTGCTGACTGGAACTCCTCATATACTTTTTGCATGAAACAGATATAATTAATGATTTGTGGTTTTCATGATCAAGGGGGGAAATTAGACAACATTAAAAAAAGAGAACTTTGCTTTGTGACCATGGAGTAAGGGATAACTTTGTAATCACACTTGTATTTGTTGCAGAGAAAATTGGAAGCCTTTTCTTTATATTTTTTTTATTTTTCTCCTTTTGTCTTCTAATTCCTTTACTTTTTATTGTCTTTTTAAAAACTTTCAATAAAATATATTCCAAGAGTTCATCCAATCAAAATTAGTGCAATGCAGTTCGCAGCTCTCCACATTGACAGGTCTTGCAGTTTTAGAAGACAGCTTCAATGGGATTCCATATAGTGAAAGAGTCTGCTCCTGTTGACTATAGGCCCTTTGAGGACTTGTCCCGTGTCACATCCTGGTGTCCAAATCTGAGGCTGAGCACGAAAGATTTCTGAGGACCACTATATCTCATTTCCCAGGAAGGTCGGATCAGGATAAATTAATACTATTATACTGTTGGCAGATAGGGACAAATTCATTACTTTCCAAATGGCAAGGATTATTGCTGCCATCACAAAGATAAAGATGACAATGAGGCACGGTGATGTAAGTACGGTTGACCTGCACAGTAATTGCTCCACTCTGGGTCATTAGTCATTGGATTCTAAGGTAGTTTTATTATGAGATACTTAATTATTGTGTATTTCAATTTTCTTGTGAAAATGTGTGGACATTTCTCGTTGTTACTTTGATGGAATCACTGTGTAGTTGCAATGGCGTATTCACTGATGGAATAAAGACAGATTGGTTGATTGACAGGTGCAGCTGAAGGTGGAATGCCACATTCCATTTGCCCCAAGCACTTTGCACTTTTGTCTCAACTAAGCAACAGTGGAGGGCAGGGTTAAGCCCCCCCTCCCAGGTACCCTTATTTATATAAGAACTATATAGATATTGTACAAATCATTCTTGTACTCCTGATGTCTCAAGGACATCCACATTGGGTATTACCGAGGTGCCCACATTTGAAATTTTACCTTGCTTAAGAACATAAGAAAAGACTTCTTGTATTAGACCAGTGGTCCATCTAGTTCAATATCTGGTTTTACACAGTGGCCAACCAGTTCCTCTGGAGAGCCAGCAACAGGGCATAGAAGCCAAAACCTTTCCCTGATGTTGCCTTCTAGCTCTGCTGTTCAGAGGTTTAGTGCCTCTGAACATGGAGGCTGACCTCAGTCAGCATGGTTAGTAGCCACTGATAGACCTATCTTCCATGAATCTATCTAATCCCTTTTTAAAGCCATCCATGGCTGTGGCTGTAACCACATCCTCTGGCAGCGAATTCCACATTTTAATTAGGGGTGTGCAAAGAAAATCTTTTTTTATTTCCGATTCAAGTTTATTGGACTTAAAAAATATTGGTAATCCCAAATATTCCTGAATAGCAGTATCGGTATAGTATTGGTATTCGGGTAAATATTCGGGAAACCTGAATTTATTCAGCTTCATTATACCCTATGGGGACTGTCCCCATAGGATATAATGGAGAATTTCACCCAACAAGTTGTGCCGCTGTGGTGGCTTGACTCAGCGAGTTCAGAAGCCATTTAAAGTTTAAATGCATTCAGTTCACTAGCTGAGTCATGTTGCCACTATGGTGCAACTCAGCGAGCGAACTGAACACATTTAAACCTTAAATGCCTTCAGTTGGCTTGCTGAATCACACTGCCACCATGGCACAACTTGGCAAGTGAACTCAGCACATTTAAAGTTTTAACTAAATGCATTTAAACGGTGTTTAAATTAAATTCTAAATATGGTGTCATGACTCGGTGAGCAAACTGAATGCATTTAAAGTTTAAATGCCTTCACTTCATTTGCCGAGTCATGCCACTAAAACTGGGGCTTTTTTCTGAACTTCAACATTTCCAGAAATTTTACATCTCTAGACTTACACATGGACATCACCAGATGGGCAACACTGAAATCAGATTGATTATGTAATTTGCAGTCAGTGATGGAGAAGCTCTATACTTCTCCACCGTGGCCCCAGCCTGGTGGAACTCTCTGCTGAGTGACATCTGTGCCCTGCCTGACCTATTAGTTTCACAGGGCATGTAAGGCAGAGATGCTCCGCCAGGCATTTGGCTGAGGCCAGCAACGGTTCCCTACATCTACCTGGCACCCTCCCCTCCCCCCAATGACTGAATGCTAGCACTGCCATCTTGCTTTTAAAATGTCTTTAAATGCTTTGAATGTTTTTAATATTGACTTCTTGTGGTTTTAATTGATTTATAATGCACTGAATTTAAATTGTTGTAAACCACCCTGAGCCCCGCACAAGTGGGGAAGGGTGGTCAAGAAATCTAATCTAATAAATAATAATAATAATAATGAGTGAACTCAAGAGTGAACACAGTCTCTTTAAATGCCTTCTAGCTGTGCCCAAATAAAAGCTGAATAATATTGGCTTTTATTCGGGCATGGCTATTTCAGTAGCTCAATCGGATTGTCTAATCTGTATTTGACTGAATAAATACCCCCCAAATACCGATATGATATTTGGGGGGTATTTATTTGGCTCGGTATATACCAAGTGCACACCCCTAATTTTAATTACTCATTATGGAAAGAAGCATTTCCTTTTGTCTGTTCTGAATCAAAATCATTGGATGCCCTTGAGTTCTATTATTTTGGAAGAGGGAGAAATTTTTCTTTGTCAACTCTCTCCACCCCATGCATAACTTTATAAGCCTCTAACATGTCTTCTTTAGTTGCCTCTTTTCTAAACTGAAAAGTCCCAGATACTTCAGCCTTTCCTCATAGGGAAGATGCTCCAAACCCCCTGGTCATCTTGGTTGCCCTCCTCTGTACTTTTTCCAGCTCTGCAATGTCCATTTTGAGATACAGTCACCCGAGCTGCACAGAGATCAAGATGGGAAGCTATGTTAATCTGTCTGTAGGAGCAGAAAAGAGCAAGAGCTCAGTAGAACCTTAAAGACTAACAAAAATTGTGACAGGGTAGGGACTTCCATGAGTCACTGCTGAAATAATTCAGCAAAGGATTTAAAGAAGTGAGCAGTGAGTCATAAAAGCTCATACCCTGCCACAAATTTTGTTAGTCTTTAAGGTGCTACAGAACTGCACGCAGTGTTCCAAATGAGGCCACACCATGGATCTATACAGGGGCAATATAATATTGGCCATTTTATTTTCAATCCTTTTTCTAATAATTCCCAAAATAGAGTTTGCCTTTTTCACTGCTGCAGCACACTGGGTTGGCATTTTCTTTGAGCTATCTACTACCATCCAAAGATCTTCTCCCCTCTCAGTTTCAGCAAGTACAGAAACCATTAGCCTATATTTGAAGGTGGGATCTTTTGTTCCAGTGTGCATCACTTGACACTTACCAGTGACGAACTACATCTGACAGACTTTTGCCCATTCACCCAATGTGTGGAGATCCTTCTGGAGCTCTTCACAGTCATCTTTCATTTTCACCATCCTGAATAATTTTGTGTCATCTGCAAACCTGGCCACTACACTACTCACCCTTAGTCACAGATCATTTATGAACGAATTAAATAGCACAGGCCCCAAATTAAATAGTACTTATAGATCCTTGTGGGACCCTACTGCTTACTTCCCTCCATTGTGAAAACTGTCCATTTATTCCTGCTCTTTGCTTTCAGACATTTAACCAATTTTTGATCCATAAGAGAGCTTGCCCTCTTATCCCATGACTGCTAAGTTTACTCAGGAGTCTTTGGCAAAGTACCTTCTCTAAAGCCTTTTAAAAGTCCTTGAGACTCCCTTCCTGAAAATAGTGGCTGTGACATGGGTACATGCCCCACACTTTCCACAGTGAACACAGAAGCAAAAAGGGCATTGAGCTTCTCTGCCATCTCTCCATCTCTCTTTAACAGTCCCTTTACTCCCTGGTCATCCAAAGGCCCAAGTGCTTCTGCCCGGTGGGTAGATAATCAAAAATGTGGCCCTCCCTGCAAAACAAGGCTTCTCAGCCTACCAGTGGTCGCCTTCAAAAGGCAATTCTGAGCTGTTACTCCTTTGGACCTTCATTTTGCAAGTAAACCATCAATGCGTTTTCCTTCCTCAGATCAGAAGCAAGTCTTTTCCTTTACCAGCTGATTGAAACATTTCAATGTTCTAGCCCACAAGTGGGAGAACCACCTCACTGACTTCTTGCAGATGCATGTGCTAGATGCTGTCAAGTTGCTTCTGGCCTCTGGCTACCTTATGAAGTCTTCTCCAGTGAGTGCTCCCTTCTCACCAGTGGTCGCCTTCAAAAGGGAATTCTGAGCTGTTACTCCTTTGGACTTTCATTTTGCAAGTAAACCATCAATGCGTTTTCCTTCCTCAGATCAGAAGCAAGTCTTTTCCTTTACCAGCTGACTGAAACGTTTCAATGTTGTAGCCCACAAGTGGGAGAACCACCTCACTGACTTCTTGCAGATGTGTGTGTTATATGCTGTCAAGTCGCTTCTGGCTTCTGGCTACCTTATGAATTAATGTAAGATCATGTCTTACAAATGGAAGGCTGTGGCTTCCTGTATTGAGTCAATCCATCTCATGTTGGATTCTCCTCTTTTCCTACTCCCTTCAACTTTCCCTAGTGTTATTGTGTTTTCCAGGGAGTCTTGACATCTCATGTCTTCTCAGATGATGCTAATGTATATAAAAGTGTCCTCGAATTGTCTCTGAGTAATCATGAGATCTTGCCCTGACCTGGTTGGTCCAGGCTAGCCCCTTCTTGTCAGACCTCAGAAGCTATGCAGAGGTCCCGGTCACATGGGAGGTTTTGGGCCAGAAGAGGGACGGATCGGGGGCACAGCAAACGGGCGTGAGCACACCGCAACATCTGGGAATCGGCGTGCACCCGTCCTTGAGCCGTCCCTTCCGGCCTAAAACCCGCTGCAAAAAACCCCCAAGTAAAAGGTAGCACCAACCTGGAACGGCGCAGCAAGTGTGGCCGTGAGATCGCCGGCGTGCCCGTCTGCAGGAGCAATCGAGGCTTCCAGCCGAACTGCGCACGTGCACCCAAGCGCAGTTCGACTGCCTCACTCTCCCTGCAGTGGCTTCCCCCCAGCATCTGATCGTGCCGGGGAGCAACTGCGCGGCGGCTCAGGGGGTCTATCTGATCCCGCTGCCGCGTGTCTCTTTTGGTGCGACTTTAAATAGCCGCACTTCGGCCATTCCTTTTTCCCCCGTGTGGCAGGGGCCAGGGTCATCCCTGGTTTGTACTTGGATAGGAGACTAGGGATGGGCCCAAGCCAAATTGTGAAGCAAACTTCATCACTAATTTCGCCCTGTTCATGGTTCGCGAACTGAAATTTGTGACGGGTTTATGGTCGCAAACATCAATGAACTTTTAAAGCAGTTTGTGGCTGTTCTTGGATAGAGCAGAAAGCAAGGGTTTAAAAGGAGGCACTGCCTTTAATGTGGGGAGGTACTCCCTACCACTCAGCTGTTTCAGGCTGTCTTCTGCATTTTCTTTAAACTTTAAAGGGACTGCACAAGACAGCCCAAAACAGCTGAGCATCTGGGAGCACCTCCCTGCCACTCAGCTCTTTTTCGGGCTGTCTTGTGCAGTCCCTTTAATGTGGGGAGGCACTCCCTACCACTCAGCTGTTTCAGGCTGTCTTCTGCATTTCCTTTAAACTTTAAAGGGACTTGACAAGACAGCCTGAAACAGCTGAGTGGCAGAGAGTGCCTTCCTGCCACTCAGCTGTTTTTGGGCTGAGGTGCTCCCAGCCACTCAACTGTTTTTGGGGGGCTGTCTTGTGCAGTCCCTTGAAAGTCACTATGCACAGGCAAGGAGTGGTAAGCCTCCTCTGTTAATCTCTTGCCTTGGAAACCCTACCAGGTCACTATAAATTGGCTGTGACTTGACAGCATTTTCCACCACCAATCACGAGCTCTTAGAACAATGGACCTACAAGTTTACTAAGATTACCCTAAGCCTCTATGGTCCTCGATGTTATAATCTTCTTGTGTGCAACAGCAACAGAGATCCTTGTGGCATCTTAGAGACAAACAAACGTATTGTGGCATCAAAGCTTTCACGTGCTAGAGTGCACTTCATCAAAATGTGCTACTTTAAACATACAGTGATGGTATTGTCTTCGTGCTGGGTACCTTTGACACTCGGCTGCATGTGGGCCCTCTTCTTGGATCAGGCTGCATCTTGTAACATCGGCACACTCTGATGAAAAGCTGCCCCTCTCCTGGTCCTTTCATGTTTATTCAGATTTTTCCATTCTGTTCATCCTTCAGTGACTAATCAGATGGTACAAAACAAACACACCGTACCCGATGAAAGGACAGACACACTCAGCACCCCATGCTGATCTGTAACTACAT